>NW_026973730.1:450000-465000 GCF_035594125.1 Scylla paramamosain
GAGAGAGAAAAAAATATTGAAGAACAAAAACCTAACAGGAAAGGAAGATTATCAACACACACACACACACACACACACACACACACACACACACACACACACCACCACACACACACCACACACACACACACACACACACACACACCTGTCTAAAGGTATCTTGGTGGATATCCTCGTGCCTCGTGCCATAGCTACTGGTCCACAAAACTCCATTATTCCTCTCGTTTCCTTCGCAGCGTGTCCTCTCGTCTCTCTGAGTTTGCTGAGAGGATGCCCTGAGAGAGAGAGAGAGAGAAATTAATGTGTTTTTTTTTTTTTATTTTATATTACTAAAAATTAACAGACAAACAAAAACATTCATAACTTCACTAGTACTACCTAACACACACACATACATACACACATACATACATACATTTAATTACCTCCAAGCCACAGCACGGACTTGTGAGGGAATGCCAGACCAAGACAGTTTCCGCAGCTCCGGCAGGGAAGTGTTGGCTGCGTTGATCACCTCCAGGAACTTCTCTGTCCTTACCATGTCGCGCTCACTGTCTGCGGGGAGAGAGAGAATGTGAGAGAGAGAGAGAGAGAGAGAGAGAGAGAGAGAGAGAGAGAGAGAGAGAGAGAGAGAGAGAGAGGGTTAGATAGAGAAGGAGAGAAAGCATTATGACATCACAATAATTAAAAAAAACATTTAAAACATAGATGGATAAATCATTACTACTACTACTACTTCTACTACTACTACTACTACTATCTACTACTACTACTACTACTACTACTACTACTACTACTACTACTACTATTATTTCTACTACTACTAGCATCAGTAATACTAATAATAATTTCTTTTGTATTGCAGAGGTGAACCAGGCCAACACAAGACAGATGGGATGCAAGAACACTGTTGACACATCAATACTTCATACAAGGCAATAAAGCGGTATGTATCATCATGCTTTAGTGTATGAGAGCATTGTATAAGCCACAACACATACATACACTGCCATGTACACCCTCTGTACATCATATGAGGCAACACAGCTATGTATTATCATGCTTCAATGTATAAGGCCAATGGGAGAGGGAGGACTACTACTACTACTACTATTACTATAACCAGCAAGAGAGAGAGAGAGGTGGTGGACAGACTAAATATAACAGGCCAATGGGAGAGGGAGGACTACTACTACTACTACTACTACTACTACTACTACTACTACTACTACTACTACTACTACTACTACTACTACTACTACTACTACTACTACTACTACTACTTCTTCCTCTTCTTCTAATACTGTTGCTACTATTAACTAGTACTGCTGCTGCTGTTACCGGAAGTGATGAAAAGGGTCCTGGGGGTCTGGAGAGTGGCAGACTGCCCTCCACACCTACATTAATAATAACAACAACAACAACAATAATAATAACGAAAGCCTGAAATTTGGATGCATTTTTGTTTGTTTATTTATTTATTTATCTTTTTCGGTCAACAACAAAAGCTACCTTTGATTTTTAAGCTCTTCTTTTTAATTTTGTTCATTTTTTTCTTTCTTTCTTTACTCTTAACTTCTTTTTTCTTTTGTGTTTTTTAGCATGATTTTATTTTTTGCTTCTTTTTACCTTCTGTGTGCAAACCCAAGTAAACAAATTGAATAAATATCATGGCTTCTGACTGCAGCAACAACAACAATAACCACCACCACCATCACCACCACCCACCTAATACAAGAGTTATCCAGTATTCTCAATATTTCACCCACTAGTCTATCCACCTCATTAATACAACATTTAACCAGTATTCTCAATCTTTCACCACTATTTTGTCCACCTCACTAATACAAGAGTTCACCAGTATTCTCAATATTTCACCACTATTCTGTCCACCACCCTAATACAAGAGTTAATCAGTATTTGAAGGATGACCTTTGACCTACAGGGACCTTAGTAGGCCTTTTTATACATATATATTACTCTAGCACTGGCTTGTATAAATGAATAAATAAATAAATAAATCTGTCTCTCTCACTTGATGGTTGAAAAGAATGGATTACTATTGCCTGGATAGTAGTAAAGAATAGTACTGATAGTTAGAGGTGATATAATAGCCCACAATAATATTAAGAGTTAGTACAAGCCTTTAATAGTACCCAATAGTACAAAAAATAATACAAAATTTTTATGAGTTAGGACACACATTAGGACAGTAATCAGTGTGTCATTTTACCTGATACTATATGTTAATAGATTCTGTTTCACACAATCTCTGTTAAATCAATACCTGGAAGTCCTGTACACACACACACACACACACACACACACACACACACACACACACACACACACACATTACCAGGGGAGGAACAGTGCAAGTGTGAGGCCAACGCGCTGGGCCGCCAACCTGTCGGCCTGGGTGACGCGTGAAGGGCGGTCGTGGTGTTGGTGGTGGTGTCTTGGCCCTGTGGTGTCCCTAGCCTTCATGTCATTGTGATTGGTGAAATAGATGACCTCCATTACTTTTTCATCTTCCTGAGGTCACTTGCTGGTACCTCTGTGTCACCACGCTTAGGTCAGCTTTTTTTTTTTTTTTTTTTTTCAATTTTATGTAGGAGTGACACTGGCCAAGGGCAACAAAAATCCAATAAGAAAATATGCCCACTGAAATGCCAGTGCCATAAAAGTGTCAAAGCAGTGGTCAAAAATTGATGAATAAGTGTCTTGAAACCTCCCTCTTGAAGGAATTCAAAGTCATAGGAAGGTGGAAATACAGAAGCAGGCAGGGAGTTCCAGAGTTTACCCTGCCTCCCCTGTTCTTGCATTACTGGGCTGCTGGACAGGTGGCACAGCCTCATGTGTGCCCTGTCTGTCCAGCACCCTGGCTATCCTTGTGGATGGGCTGGGCACACACTGAGACACAGCACACAGCAAGGGTGTAAACTGCACCTCACTGCTTTAAATATGAGTGTACAGGTTGAGAGGCAAGGCAGCACAGCACAGCACAGCACAGCACAGCATGGCAGCTCCTTAACAACACAGCCAGTCTCTGTGTGATGTTCATTGTGTCTTGAGCATTGTATCCTTGACAAACGTGGCGTACTGAGCACATCTTCACATTGTTCTTGCCACTTAATGTGAAGTATTAATGTATTACACCTCACAAGTGTAGCCACGTGGCCCCTGTGTGTTCCCGTACCTGGTGATCTCAGGAACAGTTTCAGATTTCATCACAAATATTAATAACTGCAGCAATACTTGGTGCACCCTTCACACATGACCGGGGCTGATTAGTGGGTGAGTCAGCGCCTGAACCAGCCCATCACCCAGCAGGTTGAGGCCACAAGCAGCCCAGCCCAGCATCAATAAGACCAACACCAGGGCTTACTCAACCCCTAGACACAACAGCAAGACTAGTCAGAACTGAGCCGTAACACCTGTGTCTCTCTTCACCTCCACAATTATTAACATTCTTTCATTTATTGATATATTTACTGGTACATTACTTACATTACTGGTACATGAAAATTACTAATGTTGCTTTTATTCCGACAGGCTACCACCACCATGACCACCATGACCACCACCACCACCATGACCACTGCCACCACCACCACCACCACCACCACCACCACCACCACCACCACCCACCACCACCACAGCACTCAGCGTGGCACAGAAGGAACAGAGCCAGGCGGAAAACAAGGACTAAGATCCACTGCCACTTCCAAATAAGGTAATACATGAATTTTCTCTCCTCCTCCTCCTTCTCCTCCTCCTCCTTCTCCTCCTCCTCCTCCTCCTCCTCCTCCTCCTCCTCCTCCTCCTCCTCCTCCTCCTCCTCCTCCTCCTCCTTCTCCTCCTTCTCCTCCTCCTCCTCCTCCTCCTCCTCCTCCTCCTCCTCCTCCTCCTCCTCCTCTTCCAGCTGGGTTTTTTTTATTGTTTTACTGCTTCAATCTGTGGTTTCCTGCTTCAAAAATACAAAATATACTGTTGAAATTTTCTTATCAGTTCATGTCCTCCTCCTCCTCCTCCTCCTCCTCCTCCTCCTCCTCCTCCTCCTCCTCCTCCTCCTCCTCCTCCTCCTCCTCCTCCTCCCCCAATTTAAGAGGGTTAGCAGGAAATTGCCCCCTGATAATTGAATATTCAACTGAATCTCACTTCCTGTCTCAGAAATGATGTGAAAAATGGTTTTGGAAAATGTTTTGGAACGAAAATGTGTCTTGTCTTTGTTTTATGGAAAGACTGAGTTGTTGTTGTTGTTGTTGTTGTTGTTGTTGTTGTTGTTGTTGTTGCTGCTGCTGCTGCTGTTGCTGATGTTGTTGTTTATCTTGCTTATTCCTCTTCCTCCTCCTCCTCCTCCTCTTCCTCCTCCTCCTCCTCCTCCTTTTCTTACAAGTTTATTATCATCGTTTATATTTCTCTCTCTCTCTCTCTCTCTCTCTCTCTCTCTCTCTCTCTCTCTCTCTCTCTCTCTCTCTCTCTCTCTCTCTCTCTCTCTCTCTCTCTCTCTCTCTCTCTCTCTCTCTCTCTCTCTCCCTTGTTCCCTTTTCTAACCAAATAAACTGATGGATAGATAAACTGATAGATATTTGGTACCATATTTTGAAACACTTCTGTGCTGTACTTCCTCTGTTTTCAAAAAGGCTCTAGATGAAGCTGTACATGTTTTTAAGTGTGTTTTTCATGATTCTAGTGACAGATTAACAAGACTTGTACATTATTAACAGGAGAAGCACTCTTGAAAACTGGCTAATCATCTCCTTGACCTTGAAAAACAGTCTTGATAAATGAGCAAAGCATTTTTAAGTGTTTTTAAAATTGTGGTAACAGATTAACAAGACTTCTACATTATCAACAGGAGAAACACTCTTGAGAACACAGCTAATTATCCCTCTGTGACTCTGGAAAAGTCTAGATGTCAGAGAAGGAACAAGAAAGCAGAGCATTACAGAATAGGCCCTTACAAGACAAGAACTTAATCTAAATCACAAAGTAGGAAAAGACATTGAAAACCTCACCTTTAGGAACCACCTCATGAAGGAATACGATGAAGAAGGGTGTGACAAGGTCGTTGATCCCTGGCACGTAACCTGAGGCAGGGTGACGGATGGCCCAGATGTACAGAATAGCGCTCAAACATTTCTTGTACGATTGTTTGTTGGAACAACGGAATCAGGGGAGACATGCGTGGGATGTCAATGTGAATCTGTGGAGAGACATGGGTTTGGTGAGACTAGGTTAAGTTTGGTTAGGTTAAGTTAAGTTTGGTTAGGTTAGGTTAGGTTAAGTTTGGTTAGGTTAGGTTAAGTTAGGTTTGGTTAGGTTAGGTTAGGTTAAGTTAAGTTTGGTTAGGTTATGTTAAGTTAGGTTAAATTCGATTAGGTTAGGTTAAGTTAAGTTCGGTTAAGTTAAGTTTGGTTTGGTTAGGTTGGGTTAGGTTAAGTTTGGTTTGGTTAGGTTGGGTTAGGTTAAGTTTGGTTAGGTTAAGTTAGGTTTGGTTAGGTTAGGTTAAGTTTGGTTTGGTTTGGTTAGGTTTGGTTTGCTAAGGTTATGTTAGGTTAGGTTAGATGAGATCAGTAGAGAGGAGAATACTTGCTTTTGTGGTCTCTATATTACAAGGATAGAGATCTTAGTCAGTATATAAAAGAATGACTGAAAAGATACACCAGGTGACAAATATTCCTATGACAGGAGAATGAAGCTTTTAAACTGATATACACACACATAGAAAATAAAGAAAAAGAGAGAGAAAAAAATATTGAAAGAAAAAAAAACAGGAAAGGAAGATTATCAACACACACACACACACACACACACACACACACACACACACACACACACACACACACACACACACACACACACACCTGTCTAAAGGTATCTTGGTGGATATCCTCGTGCCTCGTGCCATAGTACTGGTCCACAAAACTCCATTATTCCTCTCGTTTCCTTCGCAGCGTGTCCTCTCGTCTCTCTGAGTTTGCTGGGAGGATGCCCTGAGAGAGAGAGAGAGAGAAATTAATGTGTTTTTTTTTTTTTTTTATTTTATATTACTAAAAATTAACAGACAAACAAAAACATTCATAACTTCACTAGTACTACCTAACACACACACATACATACACACATACATACATACATTTAATTACCTCCAAGCCACAGCACGGACTTGTGAGGGAATGCCAGACCAAGACAGTTTCCGCAGCTCCGGCAGGGAAGTGTTGGCTGCGTTGATCACCTCCAGGAACTTCTCTGTCCTTACCATGTCGCGCTCACTGTCTGCGGGGAGAGAGAGAATGTGAGAGAGAGAGAGAGAGAGAGAGAGAGAGAGAGAGAGAGAGAGAGAGAGAGAGAGAGAGAGAGAGAGGTTTAGATAGAGAAGGAGAGAAAGCATTATGACATCACAATAATTAAAAAAAACATTTAAAACATAGATGGATAAATCATTACTACTACTTCTACTACTACTACTACTACTACCTACTACTACTACTACTACTACTACTACTACTACTACTACTACTACTACTACTACTACTACTATTATTTCTACTACTACTAGCATCAGTAATACTAATAATAATTTCTTTTGTATTGCAGAGGTGAACCAGGCCAACACAAGACAGATGGGATGCAAGAACACTGTTGACACATCAATACTTCATATAAGGCAATAAAGCGGTATGTATCATCATGCTTTAGTGTATGAGAGCATTGTATAAGCCACAACACATACATACACTGCCATGTACACCCTCTGTACATTCATATGAGGCAACACAGCTATGTATTATCATGCTTCAATGTATAAGGCCAATGGGAGAGGGAGGACTACTACTACTACTACTATTACTATAACCAGCAAGAGAGAGAGAGAGGTGGTGGACAGACTAAATATAACAGGCCAATGGGAGAGGGAGGACTACTACTACTACTACTACTACTACTACTACTACTACTACTACTACTACTACTACTACTACTACTACTACTACTACTACTACTACTACTTCTTCCTCTTCTTCTAATACTGTTGCTACTATTACTAGTACTGCTGCTTCTGTTACCGGAAGTGATGAAAAGGGTCCTGGGGGTCTGGAGAGTGGCAGACTGCCCTCCACACCTACATTAATAATAACAACAACAACAACAATAATAATAACGAAAGCCTGAAATTTGGATGCATTTTTGTTTGTTTATTTATTTATTTATCTTTTTCGGTCAACAACAAAAGCTACCTTTGATTTTTAAGCTCTTCTTTTTAATTTTGTTCATTTTTTTCTTTCTTTCTTTCTTTAACTTCTTTTTTCTTTTGTGTTTTTTAGCATGATTTTTATTTTTTGCTTCTTTTTACCTTCTGTGTGCAAACCCCAAGTAAAACAAATTGAATAAATATCATGGCTTCTGACTGCAGCAACAACAACAATAACCACCACCACCATCACCACCACCCACCTAATACAAGAGTTATCCAGTATTCTCAATATTTCACCACTAGTCTATCCACCTCATTAATACAACATTTAACCAGTATTCTCAATCTTTCACCACTATTTTGTCCACCTCACTAATACAAGAGTTCACCAGTATTCTCAATATTTCACCACTATTCTGTCCACCACCCTAATACAAGAGTTAATCAGTATTTGAAGGATGACCTTTGACCTACAGGGACCTTAGTAGGCCTTTTTATACATATATATTATGTTACTCTAGCACTGGCTTGTATAAATGAATAAATAAATAAATAAATCTGTCTCTCTCACTTGATGGTTGAAAAGAATGGATTACTATTGCCTGGATAGTAGTAAAGAATAGTACTGATAGTTAGAGGTGATATAATAGCCCACAATAATATTAAGAGTTAGTACAAGCCTTTAATAGTACCCAATAGTACAAAAAATAATACAAAATTTTTATGAGTTAGGACACACATTAGGACAGTAATCAGTGTGTCATTTTACCTGATACTATATGTTAATAGATTCTGTTTCACACAATCTCTGTTAAATCAATACCTGGAAGTCCTGTACACACACACACACACACACACACACACACACACACACACACACACACACACACACACACACACACACACACACACACACACACACACACACACACATACCAGGGGAGGAACAGTGCAAGTGTGAGGCCAACGCGCTGGGCCGCCAACCTGTCGGCCTGGGTGACGCGTGAAGGGCGGCGTGGTGTTGGTGGTGGTGTCTTGGCCCTGTGGTGTCCCTAGCCTTCATGTCATTGTGATTGGTGAAATAGATGACCTCCATTACTTTTTCATCTTCCTGAGGTCACTTGCTGGTACCTCTGTGTCACCACGCTTAGGTCAGCTTTTTTTTTTTTTTTTTTTTTTCAATTTTATGTAGGAGTGACACTGGCCAAGGGCACAACAAAAATCCAATAAGAAAATATGCCCACTGAAATGCCAGTGCCATAAAAGTGTCAAAGCAGTGGTCAAAAATTGATGAATAAGTGTCTTGAAACCTCCCTCTTGAAGGAATTCAAGTCATAGGAAGGTGGAAATACAGAAGCAGGCAGGGAGTTCCAGAGTTTACCCTGCCTCCCCTGTTCTTGCATTACTGGGCTGCTGGACAGGTGGCACAGCCTCATGTGTGCCCTGTCTGTCCAGCACCCTGGCTATCCTTGTGGATGGGCTGGGCACACACTGAGACACAGCACACAGCAAGGGTGTAAACTGCACCTCACTGCTTTAAATATGAGTGTACAGGTTGAGAGGCAAGGCAGCACAGCACAGCACAGCACAGCACAGCATGGCAGCTCCTTAACAACACAGCCAGTCTCTGTGTGATGTTCATTGTGTCTTGAGCATTGTATCCTTGACAAACGTGGCGTACTGAGCACATCTTCACATTGTTCTTGCCTTAATGTGAAGTATTAATGTATTACACCTCACAAGTGTAGCCACGTGGCCCCTGTGTGTTCCCGTACCTGGTGATCTCAGGAACAGTTTCAGATTTCATCACAAATATTAATAACTGCAGCAATACTTGGTGCACCCTTCACACATGACCGGGGCTGATTAGTGGGTGAGTCTGCGCCTGAACCAGCCCATCACCCAGCAGGTTGAGGCCACAAGCAGCCCAGCCCAGCATCAATAAGACCAACACCAGGGCTTACTCACCCCTAGACACAACAGCAAGACTAGTCAGAACTGAGCCGTAACACCTGTGTCTCTCTTCACCTCCACAATTATTAACATTCTTTCATTTATTGATATATTTACTGGTACATTACTTACATTACTGGTACATGAAAATTACTAATGTTGCTTTTATTCCGACAGGCTACCACCACCATGACCACCATGACCACCACCACCACCATGACCACCACCACCACCACCACCACCACCACCACCACCACCACCACCACCACCACCACCACCACAGCACTCAGCGTGGCACAGAAGGAACAGAGCCAGGCGGAAAACAAGGACTAAGATCCACTGCCACTTCCAAATAAGGTAATACATGAATTTTCTCTCCTCCTCCTCCTTCTCCTCCTCCTCCTTCTCCTCCTCCTCCTCCTCCTCCTCCTCCTCCTCCTCCTCCTCCTCCTCCTCCTCCTCCTCCTCCTCCTCCTCCTTCTCCTCCTTCTCCTCCTCCTCCTCCTCCTCCTCCTCCTCCTCCTCCTCCTCCTCCTCCTCCTCCTCTTCCAGCTGGGTTTTTTTTATTGTTTTACTGCTTCAATCTGTGGTTTCCTGCTTCAAAAATACAAAATATACTGTTGAAATTTTCTTATCAGTTCATGTCCTCCTCCTCCTCCTCCTCCTCCTCCTCCTCCTCCTCCTCCTCCTCCTCCTCCTCCTCCTCCTCCTCCTCCTCCTCCTCCCCCAATTTAAGAGGGTTAGCAGGAAATTGCCCCCTGATAATTGAATATTCAACTGAATCTCACTTCCTGTCTCAGAAATGATGTGAAAAATGGTTTTGGAAAATGTTTTGGAAGAAAATGTGTCTTGTCTTTGTTTTATGGAAAGACTGAGTTGTTGTTGTTGTTGTTGTTGTTGTTGTTGTTGTTGTTGTTGTTGCTGCTGCTGCTGCTGTTGCTGTTGTTGTTGTTTATCTTGCTTATTCCTCTTCCTCCTCCTCCTCCTCCTCTTCCTCCTCCTCCTCCTCCTCCTTTTCTTACAAGTTTATTATCATCGTTTATATTTCTCTCTCTCTCTCTCTCTCTCTCTCTCTCTCTCTCTCTCTCTCTCTCTCTCTCTCTCTCTCTCTCTCTCTCTCTCTCTCTCTCTCTCTCTCTCTCTCTCTCTCTCTCTCTCTCTCTCCCTTGTTCCCTTTTCTAACAAAATAAACTGATGGATAGATAAACTGATAGATATTTGGTACCATATTTTGAAACACTTCTGTGCTGTACTTCCTCTGTTTTCAAAAAGGCTCTAGATGAAGCTGTACATGTTTTTAAGTGTGTTTTTCATGATTCTAGTGACAGATTAACAAGACTTGTACATTATTAACAGGAGAAGCACTCTTGAAAACTGGCTAATCATCTCCTTGACCTTGAAAAACAGTCTTGATAAATGAGCAAAGCATTTTTAAGTGTTTTTAAAATTGTGGTAACAGATTAACAAGACTTCTACATTATCAACAGGAGAAACACTCTTGAGAACACAGCTAATTATCCCTCTGTGACTCTGGAAAAGTCTAGATGGCAGAGAAGGAACAAGAAAGCAGAGCATTACAGAATAGGCCCTTACAAGACAAGAACTTAATCTAAATCACAAAGTAGGAAAAGACATTGAAAACCTCACCTTTAGGAACCACCTCATGAAGGAATACGATGAAGAAGGGTGTGACAAGGTCGTTGATCCCCTGCACGTAACCTGAGGCAGGGTGACGGATGGCCCAGATGTACAGAATGTGCTCAAACATTTCTTGTACGATTGTTTGTTGGAACAACGGAATCAGGGGAGACATGCGTGGGATGTCAATGTGAATCTGTGGAGAGACGTGGGTTTGGTGAGACTAGGTTAAGTTTGGTTAGGTTAAGTTAAGTTTGGTTAGGTTAGGTTAGGTTAAGTTTGGTTAGGTTAGGTTAAGTTAGGTTTGGTTAGGTTAGGTTAGGTTAAGTTAAGTTTGGTTAGGTTAGGTTAAGTTAGGTTAAATTCGATTAGGTTAGGTTAAGTTAAGTTCGGTTAAGTTAAGTTTGGTTTGGTTAGGTTGGGTTAGGTTAAGTTTGGTTTGGTTAGGTTGGGTTAGGTTAAGTTTGGTTAGGTTAAGTTAGGTTTGGTTAGGTTAAGTTTGGTTTGGTTTGGTTAGGTTTGGTTTGCTAAGGTTATGTTAGGTTAGGTTAGATGAGAGCAGTAGAGAGGAGAATACTTGCTTTTGTGGTCTCTATATTACAAGGATAGAGATCTTAGTCAGTATATAAAAGAATGACTGAAAAGATACACCAGGTGACAAATATTCCTATGACAGGAGAATGAAGCTTTTAAACTGATATACACACACATAGAAAATAAAGAAAAAGAGAGAGAAAAAAATATTGAAAGAAAAAAAAACAGGAAAGGAAGATTATCACACACACACACACACACACACACACACACACACACACACACACACACACACCTGTCTAAAGGTATCTTGGTGGATATCCTCGTGCCTCGTGCCATAGTACTGGTCCACAAAACTCCATTATTCCTCTCGTTTCCTTCGCAGCGTGTCCTCTCATCTCTCTGAGTTTGCTGGGAGGTAGCCCTGAGAGAGAGAGAGAGAGAAATTAATGTGTTTTTTTTTTTTTTTTATATTACTAAAAATTAACAGACAAACAAAAACATTCATAACTTCACTAGTACTACCTAACACACACACATACATACACACACATACATACATACATTTAATTACCTCCAAGCCACAGCACGGACTTGTGAGGGAATGCCAGACCAAGACAGTTTCCGCAGCTCCGGCAGGGAAGTGTTGGCTTCGTTGATCACCTCCAGGAACTTCTCTGTCCTTACCATGTCGCGCTCACTGTCTGCGGGGAGAGAGAGAATGTGAGAGAGAGAGAGAGAGAGAGAGAGAGAGAGAGAGAGAGAGAGAGAGAGAGAGAGAGAGAGATAGAGAAGGAGAGAAAGCATTATGACATCACAATAATTAAAAAAAACATTTAAAACATAGATGGATAAATCATTACTACTACTACTACTTCTACTACTACTACTACTACTACTACTACTACTACTACTACTACTACTACTACTACTACTACTACTACTACTATTATTTCTACTACTACTAGCATCAGTAATACTAATAATAATTTCTTTTGTATTGCAGAGGTGAACCAGGCCAACACAAGACAGATGGGATGCAAGAACACTGTTGACACATCAATACTTCATACAAGGCAATAAAGCGGTATGTATCATCATGCTTTAGTGTATGAGAGCATTGTATAAGCCACAACACATACATACACTGCCATGTACACCCTCTGTACATCATATGAGGCAACACAGCTATGTATTATCATGCTTCAATGTATAAGGCCAATGGGAGAGGGAGGACTACTACTACTACTATTACTATAACCAGCAAGAGAGAGAGAGAGGTGGTGGACAGACTAAATATAACAGGCCAATGGGAGAGGGAGGACTACTACTACTACTACTACTACTACTACTACTACTACTACTACTACTACTACTACTACTACTACTACTACTACTACTACTACTACTACTACTTCTTCCTCTTCTTCTAATACTGTTGCTACTATTACTAGTACTGCTGCTGCTGCTACCGGAAGTGATGAAAAGGGTCCTGGGGTCTGGAGAGTGGCAGACTGCCCTCCACACCTACATTAATAATAACAACAACAACAACAACAATAATAATAACGAAAGCCTGAAATTTGGATGCATTTTTGTTTGTTTATTTATTTATTTATCTTTTTCGGTCAACAACAAAAGCTACCTTTGATTTTTAAGCTCTTCTTTTTAATTTTGTTCATTTTTTTCTTTTCTTTCTTTAACTTCTTTTTTCTTTTGTGTTTTTTAGCATGATTTTATTTTTTGCTTCTTTTTACCTTCTGTGTGCAAACCCAAGTAAACAAATTGAATAAATATCATGGCTTCTGACTGCAGCAACAACAACAATAACCACCACCACCATCACCACCACCCACCTAATACAAGAGTTATCCAGTATTCTCAATATTTCACCACTAGTCTATCCACCTCATTAATACAACATTTAACCAGTATTCTCAATCTTTCACCACTATTTTGTCCACCTCACTAATACAAGAGTTCACCAGTATTCTCAATATTTCACCACTATTCTGTCCACCACCCTAATACAAGAGTTAATCAGTATTTGAAGGATGACCTTTGACCTACAGGGACCTTAGTAGGCCTTTTTATACATATATATTACTCTAGCACTGGCTTGTATAAATGAATAAATAAATAAATAAATCTGTCTCTCTCACTTGATGGTTGAAAAGAATGGATTACTATTGCCTGGATAGTAGTAAAGAATAGTACTGATAGTTAGAGGTGATATAATAGCCCACAATAATATTAAGAGTTAGTACAAGCCTTTAATAGTACCCAATAGTACAAAAAATAATACAAAATTATTATGAGTTAGGACACACATTAGGACAGTAATCAGTGTGTCATTTTACCTGATACTATATGTTAATAGATTCTGTTTCACACAATCTCTGTTAAATCAATACCTGGAAGTCCTGTACACACACACACACACACACACACACACACACACACACACACACACACACACACACACACACACACACACACACACACACACACACACACACATACCAGGGGAGGAACAGTGCAAGTGTGAGGCCAACGCGCTGGGCCGCCAACCTGTCGGCCTGGGTGACGCGTGAAGGGCGGCGTGGTGTTGGTGGTGGTGTCTTGGCCCTGTGGTGTCCCTAGCCTTCATGTCATTGTGATTGGTGAAATAGATGACCTCCATTACTTTTTCATCTTCCTGAGGTCACTTGCTGGTACCTCTGTGTCACCACGCTTAGGTCAGCTTTTTTTTTTTTTTTTTTTCAATTTTATGTAGGAGTGACACTGGCCAAGGGCAACAAAAATCCAATAAGAAAATATGCCCACTGAAATGCCAGTGCCATAAAAGTGTCAAAGCAGTGGTCAAAAATTGATGAATAAGTGTCTTGAAACCTCCCTCTTGAAGGAATTCAAGTCATAGGAAGGTGGAAATACAGAAGCAGGCAGGGAGTTCCAGAGTTTACCCTGCCTCCCCTGTTCTTGCATTACTGGGCTGCTGGACAGGTGGCACAGCCTCATGTGTGCCCTGTCTGTCCAGCACCCTGGCTATCCTTGTGGATGGGCTGGGCACACACTGAGACACAGCACACAGCAAGGGTGTAAACTGCACCTCACTGCTTTAAATATGAGTGTACAGGTTGAGAGGCAAGGCAGCACAGCACAGCACAGCACAGCACAGCATGGCAGCTCCTTAACAACACAGCCAGTCTCTGTGTGATGTTCATTGTGTCTTGAGCATTGTATCCTTGACAAACGTGGCGTACTGAGCACATCTTCACATTGTTCTTGCCTTAATGTGAAGTATTAATGTATTACACCTCACAAGTGTAGCCACGTGGCCCCTGTGTGTTCCCGTACCTGGTGATCTCAGGAACAGTTTCAGATTTCATCACAAATATTAATAACTGCAGCAATACTTGGTGCACCCTTCACACATGACCGGGGCTGATTAGTGGGTGAGTCTGCGCCTGAACCAGCCCATCACCCAGCAGGTTGAGGCCACAAGCAGCCCAGCCCAGCATCAATAAGACCAACACCAGGGCTTACTCACCCCTAGACACAACAGCAAGACTAGTCAGAACTGAGCCGTAACACCTGTGTCTCTCTTCACCTCCACAATTATTAACATTCTTTCATTTATTGATATATTTACTGGTACATTACTTACATTACTGGTA
>NW_026973730.1:467500-487500 GCF_035594125.1 Scylla paramamosain
CTCTCTCTCTCTCTCTCTCTCTCTCTCTCTCTCTCTCTCTCTCTCTCTCTCTCTCTCTCTCTCTCTCTCTCTCTCTCTCTCTCTCTCTCTCTCTCTCTCTCTCTCTCTCTCTCACAAAAAGCTGACAATATTAATTTGGAATTTTGTTAAGGGAGGAGGGTGAAGGAAAGGCTCTTTTACCTTGGACTTGGATTCACTTGCTGTGATAGCGAAAATGGCCCTAAACCAAAATGTGTTGTTTGTGGCTTGGAGTTATCAAATGAATGTATGACTCCACAGAAAATGAAGAGACATTTATCAACTAAGCATCGTCACCTGACACAGAAACCTATATATTACTTTAAGAGACTCTTGAAAGAAAACAAACAACAAAGTCTTGGGTTTGAGAAAAAAGTGAAGGTAGCAGAAAAGGCACAGAAAGCAAGCTACTTAGTAGCAGAACAATCAGTAAAAGAAATGAGACCCCATTCAATTGCAGAATCCTATTTTCTTCCAGCTTGCTGTTCTGTAGTGAAAACTTTGTTTGGGGACGAGGCTGAAAAAGAAGTGAAAAAAATTCCTCTCTCAAACGATACGATTGGCAGACGAATGAAGGATATGTCATCTGACATTGAGAAAAGTGTGTGCGAACTGGTGAAAGATAAAACGTTTGCCTTACAAGCGGACGAATCAACAGATATTGGAGGGAAACCTCAGTTACTTGTGTTGATGCGTTTCATCGATGATAAGAAAATAACCGAGCAATTCTTGTGCTGCAAAGAACTAAGTCAAACAACAGGACAGGAAATATTTTCTACAGTGACAGAATATTTGGTAGAAATGGACTTAAATGGAAATTATGTGTAGGAATTTGCACAGATGGTTGTCCATCAATGGTGGGGTCAGTAAAGGGTTTTGTGTCTTTAGTGAAGAAGGAAAATCCATTTCTGATTACCACACATTGTTTCTTGCACCGTGAAGCTCTTGTTGCTAAACCACTTGGACAAGATTTAAAATTTGTTCTTGATAATGTCGTGAAAATGGTGAACTTTATTCAAAGTAGACCAAAGCAGTCAAGATTATTTTCCAGTCTTTGCGAAGAAATGGGATCTGCCCACGAAGGTCTTCTCCTCCACACGGAAGTTCGGTCATTGTCAAGAGGCAGAGTGTTATCCCGTGTGCATGAACTAAGAGAGGAAATTCTTCTTTTCTTTGCTCTGGAAGAGAAAACAGAATTCTGCGAATTACTGGCCGACGAAATTTGGAATGCAAAATTATGTTATTTGGCAGATATATTTGAGCATTTGAACAAGGTGAATTTAAGTATGCAAGGGAGAAATGAAAATATGTTAACATGCACTGATAAAATGCAGTCAATGAAAGAAAAAATCAAGGTTTGGAAAGACAGGTCAAGTGAAGGTAATATTGACATGTTTCAAAAGACTGCTGCAGCAAACAACACAGACATTGTTCCACTCATTACAGACCACCTTACAAGTCTAGAAAGGAGCATTGAAAAATACTTTTCAAATATATCTACTGAAAGTTATGATTGGCTGAGAAATCCATTGGTGCTCGATCCCTTACACAAGCCTCAACTTAGCACTCACGAAGAAGAGGAACTAATTGATATCCGAAATGACCGCATGCGGCCCGCCACACTACTACGTGCGGCCCGCGGCACGTCTCATATTTCAGTCTTACAGTTGGTCTTTTTACAGGAATGATTAAGCCAGCCAGCCCTTTGCATTTTAAAGTCATTATATAAAGATATAAAGATACTATTATATTTTTTGGGCAGTGATGTTCCTCTGTGGTATAGTAACTCCCAACCTCGTCAAGTGTGTGTGTGTGTGTGTGTGTCCGGCTCGCCGCCACCCGCCAACATTCTCTCTCTCTCTCTCTCTCTCTCTCTCTCTCTCTCTCTCTGTGTGTGTGTGTGTGTGTGTGTGTGTTATTGTTAAAAGTATTTTTCTTAATTAAAGTAAGTGATTGCAAACACAATGTCACCAGCAGGAACTTTACCATCTGCTTCAAGTTTTCTATCGTGTTTTGTAGTGAACGAATTATTCTCATATATTTTTACGTAAATCATGTGACCATTTCGTCTCGAGGACTGCGTTCCAAAGCCAGTGACTATAGGTGACGAGAATACACGTAGTCGTACGGGCCCTGCTCCGTAATATACACGTGTTAGACGTGACCATAACTCGTCATTCCTCCGTCTCACCGAGAATCGGCCTCCGACTCGAGTCCTGCTTTGTCCTTCGAGAGCGTCACAGCGTCAGATTTTGGCGCGACTCTTACTGCACATCATCTCATCATGATTTCCAAGAAGCGAACAGTTACTGAAGAACATCGTGTGATGCAGGAAAAGTGGAAAATATCTTTATTTTTTGCTGAAGTGAATGGAAAACCAACTTGTTTGATTTGCAACCAAATTATAGCGGTGTCAAAAGAATATAACATTCGGCGACATTACACAAGCACTCATGCTTCAAAGTATGATGTGTATAGTGGAAAACTTTGCGAAGAAAAAGTAAAGACGCTAGAACAGTCTCTCAAAAGGCAGCAGTCAGTGTATCAGCGTGTTCACGAAGCCAGCGACACTGCAGTACGGGCAAGTTATAGGATTGCACGGGAAATAGCTGCGTCATCGAAACCATTTTCAGAAGGGGACTTTATAAAGAAATGCACGACGACGGCCGCAGAAGATATTTGCCCCGAAAAACGTAGATCATTTGCAAACATAAGCCTTTCAAGAAATACAGTTGCAGAAAGAGTAAATGAACTGTCAGAAAATCTTAATAGTCAGCTCAAAGAAAAAGTTGCTAAATTTGTAGCATTTTCTGTAGCAATCGATGAAAGTACAGACATTACTGACATAGCTCAACTAGCAGCAGTGTTCATACGTGGTGTTGATGAAAATATGCAGGTAAGTGAAGAATTTGTGGAATTAGTACCAATGAAAGGAACAACAACAGGGGATGATATATTTGTGAGTTTGACTGGTGCACTTGATAGGATAGGTGTTGACTGGAAGAAAACTGTGAGTCTGACAACAGATGGAGCATCTCAAATGGTTGGTAGAAAGGCTGGCGTGACAGCAAAGTTAAAGGAAAAACTACTCACCCTGAATTCAGACCATCAAATTCACAGTGTTGATTGCATAATTGACAGGGATTAATTATTAATTATTGTATTGTTAGAAATACTGATTGAAAAGGAAGGAAAAAAAAACTCATTAATGTACCACCGGTGGTACATGTGGCGGTTACTGAAGGTACGAAATGTACCATCGGTGGTACATACGGCGGTAAACGTGTTAATCTAACCTAACCCAACCCAACCGCTTAACCCTATAAGGACCATTGGAACAATTATGAACCACTTCAAAAGCGTGCTTTTCCTTGGATGAAATTCCCTTGTAGAGGCGTGTCCGTCCGGTGGTACATTTTTGCACCACATCAGAAAACATCACTCACACGATATGTGGAAAAAAAGCTCTTGTTTCTGTGTAACAGCAGTTGACTCGTGACCACCAGAGGGGGAGGACGTAGTGACTGATCCTCCGTTTTCAACGATTTTTTTGGACGACTCATAGGTAAGCCAGGTCACTACAAAAATTATGATATATCCCATATATTCAGTAGAATGTGTTTATAATGTTGGCCTGACTTTGGATTATATTACTGTAATGTAAAAAGGTGTTTTTAAATGGTTCAAAAATGTACCAGTGGGTCATTCTGTTTCCTCAGATATGGACACGTCACAGTTCTATGGAGGCAGGTTTAAAGTTGATTGTGACACAAAGCAATTTGTATGCAACACAACAAAATGTAAACAAGCCTCTGAAGCTGGATAAAGATGAGTTGGAACAATTTCTAGGGACTGTCTTTCTTATGTCCTTGTTCAAAATATCTAACACTAGGCTTTATTGGAGTGGGGTGCTGGAATTCGATTCCGTATCCAAAGTTTTCAGTAGAAGGCGATGGGAAGAAATAAAAAGCTCTCTACATTTCAATGACAACACTCAGGCACCTGACAGGACTGGTCCCAATGCTGACAGGCTTTTCAAGGTTCGCCCAGTACTTGACCATTTGCAATCAAAATTTCGCAGCATCCCAATGCAACAAATGTGCTGCATTGATGAAATGATTGTTCCCTTGAAAGGAAATTCTTACCTAAAGCAGTACATCCCATCCAAACCACACAAATGGGGTTTCAAGGTATTTGCTTTGTGTGATACCTCTGGGATCTTGAATGACTTGCATGTTTATGATGGGCCCCTAAAGCCAGTCCAAGGTGAACCGGATCTGGGTCCATCATCCAATATAGTTCTGCAGTTGGCGCGCACAATCCCAGTAAATGCAAACCATTTGTTATACCATGACAATTGGTTCACATCTCCTAAACTAATGGCTCATTTAGCAACGAAGCAGATCTACTCTCTGGGTACTGTGAGACAAAACAGACTGAAAGGGATAGGAAATGTTCTGCCTACAGATAAGGAAATGTTGAAAAAGCAAAGGGGGTCTCATGTAGAGGTAAGCACAACTTACGATGGAGTAGAGTTACGTGCAATGAAATGGGTAGACAATCGTTGTGTGACTCTCCTCACAAGCTTTTCATCTGCTCAACCTTTGGGAACATGTAAGAGGTATGACAAGAAAAGGAAGGAGATTGTTGAAATTCCTTGCCCCAAAATAGTCAAAACCTATAATGAGGAAATGGGAGGGGTTGATCTTCTGGATTCGTTGATTGCCTTATATAGAATCCACATAAGGTCTCACAAGTACTACCATAAACTTGTTTTCCACTTTCTTGATGTCACAATAGTAAATTCATGGCTTCTCTACAGGAGGGAGGCTAGTGCAATAGGGGTGTCAAAAAAATCGCAACTTCAGTTGCAGGCATTCAAGTTGAAGGTGGCATATTCTCTCCTACGCCAAAACAAAGACCCCCTGAAAAGACCCGGTGTGGGAAGACCACGCTCCAGCAGTCTTGAGACAGAGCACGAGGAAAAAAAAAAGAGAGGTCATGCAACAAAACCAATTCCAAGCGTTGACATCACAAAAGATGGAATTGGCCACTGGCCCAAGATTGTTGAGACGAAGGAAAGACCTCGTTGCAAGCTACCAAATTGTAAAGGAAGGCCAAACACATATTTAGTGCCCTCTAAGGGGTGTGATGTTCCCTTGTGGCACACGATAATTACAAATCCTATCACTGGATTAAAAGAAATAGAAATATTGACACTTTTATAGATTTTTAATTGATAATGGAATAAACCGAATAATAATAATAAAAAGAAAGGAATTCAGAAATACAAAATAAATGGTAGCGTATTCTTCAATTACATAATTCAGAAATACAAAATAAATGATAGCGTACTCTTCAGTTACATAATTCAGAAATACAAAATAAATGGTAGCGTATTCTTCAATTACATAAAAACTACGATGGAGATATTTTCGCGACTACTGAGTTGTGGGGGAGACCAGAGAATAAATAAATAAATAACAAATATATACCCAAAAAGTACGTATAGACCTGAGGACAGTCTCACACGGTGATCTCGAACCAGGTGGTTTCACTAGTCCCGTGGAGAAAACCAACAAAAAAGAACGAAAAAATGCGAATATCTATCCACTCAGAAAACCGTTTATCAACAGGAATATCTGAGGAGAATCCGAGAGGGTCTGAGGAGAATCCGAGAGAGACTGGCTTTGCTTGTGAGGAAATCGGCGGGAAACTAAGGATAAAGGTTTCCAATGGGGAAATTTATTAAGAGTTATAATTTTGTTTTTAGTGGGGGGGGGCGACTAGGTTGTGAGTTCAGGGATGAAAAATATGAATAATTAAGTTACTGTTTACTTTAAAGTTGTTACTTTAAGAAGTTTAATTCAATGGACTTTTGAAATCAATTGGGGAATTAGTCAATGTCTGGTATCTCTTCCTGGCTTGCGTAGCAACAGGGGTAACAGGACAGCGAAGCAAAGAAGACTTATTAGATTCGTCAACCTCATTGGCACGGCGTAATTATCTGGGATTTGTTTGAGCTGGTTTAAGACCTTACCATTATAGAATTAATTTTATCGTATTAAGGGCTCCCCATTCTCTGGGATTAGGTGAAAAATTCGCCTCTATAACCTGGCCAAGCAGGAGAAATTACGTTTATTCACGGGGTAAATTTGTTATAGAAGTGGTCAACACAGTGACGCTGAGAGGGGGGGGGAAAAAGCAAGGACAAAAGGACACTGAGGAGGGGAAGGGGGGGGGGGTTAGTCACATGGTACTGAGATTCTGGTCATCCTCGCACATTACATGGGCCTTAGCCTAGGAAAAAAATAGAAATATACATAATTAATTTCCCAGCACTACACGAGCCTTTCATCCGTTCTAGAATTTTTCACCTCTTTTTTCTCCTTACCAAAAAAAAAAATAAAATAACACCTTCACATCCGAGTAATTAGAACCTCCCCTCACCACCACACAACCAAGCCAGGCTGACGAACTGCACGTGATCTCTGTCGGGAAATAATTCTGACATTCTCTCCCATACAATGGCTTGTGGGCCATATCACCACAATGTCCCTTGGAGACATAACTCGGCTCTTTCTCTCATCTCAAGGAAAAAGAAAAGAAATTCCACCCCAACCAGCCTCTTGACCTCCTGTGGTGTGAGGACTTAACCTTAAGTCACTCTGTCACTCTCTGAAACGAGATTCGGCCACCCCAGTACTCGGTTCCTTCCACTCGAACAGTCATTTACTCATCCACACATTCACTCACACCACGAGACACTACAGATGATTACGCGAAGCGCTCGCCACGTCCTGAAGTAAACCACCACAGTATGGCCCGAACGGGTTGTTGAGTGCAGTAGTAGTCTGCGAATTAAAGTGGTTCCTTATTCCTTCTCAAATTCTTACATCACCTCTCACATAGTACCCATACCCGTCATACCACGATTCATTACAACCAGTCCAGCCAGACCATGCAAAAGTAAGGGGGGGGGACTCTATTTACCCCAAGCACTCTGCTCTTTTCTATACCGTTCTTCCAGCGACATTAACATTCCTCAATATAGCGTCTGGGACGGTTACGCACTCTAGGCGGTAACACTTCAGTTTCTATATCAGGTTGGAACACTGTGTCTTGAGCCGCAACTACGTACTCTTCCTCACTGTGAAACTGTTTGATCTTTTCTGCCGCTCTTTGCACCATCTTTCCCGAGAAAGGGTCTTTCACCACATAACCACCGCCTGCTCTTAAAACTCCCACCACCTTATATGGGTCGTCCCAACGAACACACAGTTTCTTACACACTCCTGACTCTGTAGTCTCTCGCTTCACCCACACCAACGCCCCAATGTCTACCTTCTGCTCCTTGCGTTTCCTGTTGGCCGCATTACGGTATTTCCGAGTCATTTTCTCGCGTGTTTCCCGGATCTGCCGGCGGACCACATCCACGTCTTGCTCGTCACCATCAACTGCGGGTAGCCTGGCACCCACAACTCGGGGCGCATGCCGGGAGAAAAACGCGAAGAAAGGTTGTTGGGCGATACTGGTATGGACGGCGGCATTCATAGTGGCCTGACACACAGGGAGTAGGCGAGGCCACCGTAGCGGGTAACCTCGGCACAAGGAAGCCAAGATGGATTTGAGCGTGCGATGGAGTCGTTCGGTGATGGCGTTCCCTTGCGGGTGGTAGGGAGTGGTGTAACAAAGGGTGATGAGGTGTTGCTGGCAGAATTGTTGGAAGATCTGGGAGGTGAACTCGCCCCCATTGTCCAGGACGATGGAGTGAGGAGTCCCGAAGTCGGTAATGTACTGCTGCAGCGCCTCTACAATTCCCTCTGATAGTTTGTTTTTGAGTGGATAGAACTTCACAAATCGGCTAAAGTGATCTACGATAGTCAACACATATCGGTAGCCACCACTGCCTGCAATTATATCCCTCAGGTCTATACACACCCCTCAGGCACATCTCCCCATTCATTCACTTATTTCAAGTCTCCACCTCTTTCGGTTAGTTGCGAAATAAATCCCACCGCTGCCACCAGTTTAGTGACCACGGAAAAAAAAAGAGATTTAAATAATAATATAAATAATAATAAAAAAGTTACCTTCAGTTAGTGCCCACGAGTGATGTTCCCTTGTGGCAGACGATAATTACAAATTCTATCACTGGATTAAAAGAAATACAAATATTGACACTTATATAGATTTTTAATGGATAATGGAATAATCCGAATAATAAAAAAAAAAAAAGGAATTCAGAAATACAAAAGAAAGGTAGCGTACTCTTCAGTTACATAAAAACTACGATGGAGATATCTTCACGACCACTGAATTGCGGGGGAGACCGGAGAATAAATAAATAAGTAAAAAATTATACCTAAAGGTATGTATAGACCTGAGGACAGTCTCACACGGTGAACTCGAACCAGGTGGTTGCACTAATTCACGTGGAGAGAACCAACAAAAAGAACGAAAAATATGAATATCTATCCACTCAGAACAATAGCGTATCACCAGGAATACAGTTTTAAGGTACAGTGACGCATGGTACAGTGGCTTATGGTGAAGGTAGACAAGGCCTTCCTGCACCATTATCACCATAGGGTACAGTGCTGTGGTATTGTAGCACTGAAATATTACGTACACGAAAAAAAAAACGATATATTTTTTTTTAAGTGAGGGCCAGTTAGGTTAAGTTTTTGGGGTACAGTTTTAATGTACAGTGACGCATGGTACAGTGGCATATGGTGCAGGTAGACAAGGCCTTCCTGCACCATTAGCACCATAGGGTACAGTGCTGTGGTATTGTAGCACTGAAATATTAAGCACACGAAAAAAAAAAAGATATATTTTTTTTTAAGTGAGGGCCAGTTAGGTTAAGTTTTTGGGGTACAGTTTTAATGTACAGTGACGCATGGTACAGTGGCTTATGGTGCAGGTAGACAAGGCCTTCCTGCACCATTAGCACCATAGAGTACAGTGCTGTGGTACTGTAGCACTGAAATATTAACCACACGAAAAAAAAAACGATATCTTTTTTTTCAAGTGAAGGCCAGTTAGGTTAAGTTTTTGTGGTACAGTTTCAAGGTACAGTGATGCATGGTACAGTGGCTTGTGGTGAAGGTAGACAAGGCCTTCCTGCACCATTAGCACCATACAGTACAGTGCTGTGGTACTGTAGCACAGAAATATTAAGAACACACACAAAAAAAAGATATTTTTTTTCAGGTGAGGGCCAGTTAGGTTGTTTTTGTGGTACAGTTTTAAGGTACAGTGACACATGGTACAGTGGCTTATGGTGAAGGTAGACAAGGCTTTCCTGCACCATTAGCACCATAGAGTACAGTGCTGTGGTACTGTAGCACTGAAATATTAAGCACACACACACAAAAAAAGATTTTTTTTTCAGGTGAGGGCCAGTTAGGTTGTTTTTGTGGTACAGTTTTAAGGTACAGTGACGCATGGTACAGTGGCTTATGGTGAAGGTAGACAAGGCCTTCCTGCACCATTAGCATCATAAAGTACAGTGCTGTGGTATTGTAGCACTGAAATATTAAGCACACGAAAAAAAAAACGATATATTTTTTTTTTAAGTGAGGGCCAGTTAGGTTAAGTTTTTGAGGTACAGTTTTTAATGTACAGTGATGCATGGTACAGTGGCTTATGGTGCAGGTAGACAAGGCCTTCCTGCACCATTAGCACCATAGAGTACAGTGCTGTGGTACTGTAGCACTGAAATATTAACCACACGAAAAAAAAAACATCTTTTTTTTCAAGTGAAGGCTAGTAAGGTTAAGTTTTTGTGATACAGTTTCAAGGTACAGTGATGCATGGTACCGTGGCTTGTGGTGAAGGTAGACAAGGTCTTCCTGCACCATTAGCACCATAGAGTACAGTGCTGTGGTACTGTAGCACAGAAATATTAAGCACACACACAAAAAAAAAAGATATTTTTTTTCAGGTGAGGGCCAGTTAGGTTGTTTTTGTGGTACAGTTTTAAGGTACAGTGACGCATGGTACAGTGGCTTATGGTGAAGGTAGACAAGTCCTTACTGCACCATTAGCACCATAGAGTACATTGCTGTTGTACTGTAGCACTGGAATATTAAGCACACAAAAAAAAAAGATAATTTTTTTTCAGGTGAGGGCCAGTTAGGTTGTTTTTGTGGTACAGTTTTAAGGTACAGTGACGCATGGTACAGTGGCTTATGGTGAAGGTAGACAAGGCATCCCTGCACCATTAGCACCATAGGGTACAGTGCTGTGGTACTGTAGCACTGAAATATTAAGCACACGAAAAAAAAACGATATATTTTTTTTTAAGTGAGGGCCAGTTAGGTTAAGATTTTGGGGTACAGTTTTAATGTACAGTGACGCATGGTACAGTGGCTTATGGTGCAGGTAGACAAGGCCTTCCTGCACCATTAGCACCATAGATTACAGTGCTGTGGTATTGTAGCACTGAAATATTAACCACACGGAAAAAAAAACGATATCTTTTTTTTCCAAGTGAAGGCTAGTTAGGTTAAGTTTTTGTGATACAGTTTCAAGGTACAGTGATGCATGGTACAGTGGCTTGTAGTGAAGGTAGACAAGTCCTTCCTGCACCATTAGCACCATAGAGTACAGTGCTGTGGTACTGTAGCACTGAAATATTAAGCACACACAAAAAAAAAAGAATTTTTTTTCAGGTGAGGGCCAGTTAGGTTGTTTTTGTGGTACAGTTTTAAGGTACAGTGATGCATGGTACAGTGGCTTATGGTGAAGGTAGACAAGGCCTTCCTACACCATTAGCACCATAGGGTACAGTGCTGTGGTATTGTAGCACTGAAATATTAAGCACACGAAAAAAAAAAACGATATTTTTTTTTAAGTGAGGGCCAGTTAGGTTAAGTTTTTGTGGTACAGTTTTAAGTTATAGTGACGCATGGTACAGTGGCTTATGGTGCAGGTAGAGAAGGCCTTCCTGCACCATTAGCACCATAGATGACAGTGCTGTGGTACTGTAGCACTGAAATATTAACCACACGAAAAAAAAAACGATATTTTTTTTTTCCAAGTGAAGGCTAGTTAGGTTAAGTTTTTGTGATACAGTTTTAGGGTACAGTGATGCATGGTACAGTGGCTTGTGGTGAAGGTAGACAAGTCCTTCCTGCACCATTAGCACCATAGAGTACAGTGCTGTGGTACTGTAGCACTGAAATATTAAGCACACACACAAAAAAAAAAGATAATTTTTTTCAGGTGAGGGCCAGTTAGGTTGTTTTTGTGGTACAGTTTTAAGGTACAGTGACGCATGGTACAGTGGCTTATGGTGAAGGTAGACAAGGCCTTCCTGCACCATTAGCACCATAGGATACAGTGCTGTGGTATTGTAGCAGTGAAATATTAAGCACACGAAAAAAAAAAACGATATATTTTTTTTTAAGTGAGGGCCAGTTAGGTTAAGTTTTTGGGGTACAGTTTTAAGGTACAGTGACGCATGGTACAGTGGCTTATGGTGCAGGTAGACAAGGCCTTCCTGCACCATTAGCACCATAGATTACAGTGCTGTGATACTGTAGCACTGAAATATTAACCACACGACAAAAAAACGATATCTTTTTTTTCCAAGTGAAGGCTAGTTAGGTTAAGTTTTTGTGATACAGTTTCGAGGGACAGTGATGCATGGTACAGTGGCTTGTGGTGAAGGTAGACAAGTCCTTCCTGCACCATAAGCACCATAGAGTACAGTGCTGTGGTACTGTAGCACTGAAATATTAAGCACACACACAAAAAAAAAGATATTTTTTTCAGGTGAGGGCCAGTTAGGTTGTTTTTGTGGTACAGTTTTAAGATACAGTGACGCATGGTACAGTGGCTTATGGTGAAGGTAGACAAGGCCTTCCTGCACCATTATCACCATAGGGTACAGTGCTGTGGTATTGTAGCACTAAAATATTACGTACACGAAAAAAAAAACGATATATATTTTTTTAAGTGAGGGAGAGTTAGGTTAAGTTTTTCGGGTACAGTTTTAATGTACAGTGACGCATGGTACAGTGGCTTATGGTGCAGGTAGACAAGGCCTTCCTGCACCATTAGCAACATAGGGTACAGTGCTGTGGTATTGTAGCACTGAAATATAAAGCACACGAAAAAAAAAAACGATATATTTTTTTTTAAGTGAGGGCCAGTTAGGTTAAGTTTTTGTGGTACAGTTTTAAGGTACAGTGACGCATGGTACAGTGGCTTATGGTGCAGGTAGACAAGGCCTTCCTGCACCATTAGCACCATAGAGTACTCGTACAGTGCTGTGGTACTGTAGCACTGAAATATTAACCACACGAAAAAAAAAACGATATCTTTTTTTTCAAGTGAAGGCCAGTTAGGTTAAGTTTTTGTGGTACAGTTTCAAGGTACAGTGATGCATGGTACAGTGGCTTGTGGTGAAGGTAGACAAGGCCTTCCTGCACCATTAGCACCATAGAGTACAGTGCTGTGGTACTGTAGCACAGAAATATTAAGAACACACACAAAAAAAAAGATATTTTTTTTCAGGTGAGGGCCAGTTAGGTTCTTTTTTGTGGTACAGTTTTAAGGTACAGTGACACATGGTACAGTGGCTTATGGTGAAGGTAGACAAGGCTTTCCTGCACCATTAGCACCATAGGGTACAGTGCTGTGGTATTGTAGCACTGAAATATTAAGCACACGAAAAAAAAAACGATATTTTTTTTTAAGTGAGGGCCAGTTAGGTTAAGTTTTTGTGGTACAGTTTTAAGTTACAGTGACGCATGGTACAGTGGCTTATGGTGCAGGTAGAGAAGGCCTTCCTGCACCATTAGCACCATAGATGACAGTGCTGTGGTACTGTAGCACTGAAATATTAACCACACGAAAAAAAAAACGATATTTTTTTTTTCCTAGTGAAGGCTAGTTAGGTTAAGTTTTTGTGATACAGTTTTAGGGTACAGTGATGCATGGTACAGTGGCTTGTGGTGAAGGTAGACAAGTCCTTCCTGCACCATTAGCACCATAGAGTACAGTGCTGTGGTACTGTAGCACTGAAATATTAAGCACACACACAAAAAAAAAAGATAATTTTTTTCAGGTGAGGGCCAGTTAGGTTGTTTTTGTGGTACAGTTTTAAGGTACAGTGACGCATGGTACAGTGGCTTATGGTGAAGGTAGACAAGGCCTTCCTGCACCATTATCACCATAGGGTACAGTGCTGTGGTATTGTAGCAGTGAAATATTAAGCTCACACACACAAAAAAAGATTTTTTTTTCAGGTGAGAGCCAGTTAGGTTGTTTTTGTGGTACAGTTTTAAGGTACAGTGACGCATGGTACAGTGGCTTATGGTGAAGGTAGACAAGGCCTTCCTGCACTATTAGCATCATAAAGTACAGTGTTGTGGTATTGTAGCACTGAAATATTAAGCACACGAAAAAAAAACGATATATTTTTTTTTTAAGTGAGGGCCAGTTAGGTTAAGTTTTTGAGGTACAGTTTTAATGTACAGTGATGCATGGTACAGTGGCTTATGGTGCAGGTAGACAAGGGCTTCCTGCACCATTAGCACCATAGAGTACAGTGCTGTGGTACTGTAGCACTGAAATATTAACCACACGAAAAAAAAAACATCTTTTTTTTCAAGTGAAGGCTAGTAAGGTTAAGTTTTTGTGATACAGTTTCAAGGTACAGTGATGCATGGTACCGTGGCTTGTGGTGAAGGTAGACAAGGTCTTCCTGCACCATTAGCACCATAGAGTACAGTGCTGTGGTACTGTAGCACAGAAATATTAAGCACACACACAAAAAAAAAAAGATATTTTTTTTCAGGTGAGGGCCAGTTAGGTTGTTTTTGTGGTACAGTTTTAAGGTACAGTGACGCATTGTACAGTGGCTTATGGTGAAGGTAGACAAGTCCTTACTGCACCATTAGCACCATAGAGTACATTGCTGTTGTACTGTAGCACTGGAATATTAAGCACACACAAAAAAAAAAGATAATTTTTTTCAGGTGAGGGCCAGTTAGGTTGTTTTTGTGGTACAGTTTTAAGGTACAGTGACGCATGGTACAGTGGCTTATGGTGAAGGTAGACAAGGCATCCCTGCACCATTAGCACCATAGGGTACAGTGCTGTGGTACTGTAGCACTGAAATATTAAGCACACGAAAAAAAAACGATATATTTTTTTTTAATTGAGGGCCAGTTAGGTTAAGATTTTGGGGTACAGTTTTAATGTACAGTGACGCATGGTACAGTGGCTTATGGTGCAGGTAGACAAGGCCTTCCTGCACCATTAGCACCATAGATTACAGTGCTGTGGTACTGTAGCACTGAAATATTAACCACACGAAAAAAAAAACGATATCTTTTTTTTCCAAGTGAAGGCTAGTTAGGTTAAGTTTTTGTGATACAGTTTCAAGGTACAGTGATGCATGGTACAGTGGCTTGTGGTGAAGGTAGACAAGTCCTTCCTGCACCATTAGCACCATAGAGTACAGTGCTGTGGTACTGTAGCACTGAAATATTAAGCACAAACAAAAAAAAAAGATAATTTTTTTCAGGTGAGGGCCAGTTAGGTTGTTTTTGTGGTACAGTTTTAAGGTACAGTGACGCATGGTACAGTGGCTTATGGTGAAGGTAGACAAGGCCTTCCTGCACCATTAGCACCATAGGGTACAGTGCTGTGGTATTGTAGCACTGAAATATTAAGCACACGAAAAAAAAACGATATTTTTTTTTAAGTGAGGGCCAGTTAGGTTAAGTTTTTGTGGTACAGTTTTAAGGTACAGTGACGCATGGTACAGTGGCTTATGGTGCAGGTAGAGAAGGCCTTCCTGCACCATTAGCACCATAGATGAGTGCTGTGGTACTGAAGCACTGAAATATTAACCACACGAAAAAAAAAACGATATTTTTTTTTTCCAAGTGAAGGCTAGTTAGGTTAAGTTTTTGTGATACAGTTTCAGGGTACAGTTATGCATGGTACAGTGGCTTGTGGTGAAGGTAGACAAGTCCTTCCTGCACCATTAGCACCATAGAGTACAGTGTTGTGGTACTGTAGCACTGAAATATTAAGCACACACAAAAAAAAAGATAATTTTTTTCAGGTGAGGGCCAGTTAGGTTGTTTTTGTGGTACAGTTTTAAGGTACAGTGACGCATGGTACAGTGGCTTATGGTGAAGGTAGACAAGGCCTTCCTGCACCATTAGCACCATAGGGTACAGTGCTGTGGTATTGTAGCAGTGAAATATTAAGCACACGAAAAAAAAAAAACGATATATTTTTTTTTTAAGTGAGGGCCAGTTAGGTTAAGTTTTTGGGGTACAGTTTTAAGGTACAGTGACGCATGGTACAGTGGCTTATGGTGCAGGTAGACAAGGCCTTCCTGCACCATTAGCACCATAGATTACAGTGCTGTGATACTGTAGCACTGAAATATTAACCACACGAAAAAAAACGATATCTTTTTTTTCCAAGTGAAGGCTAGTTAGGTTAAGTTTTTGTGATACAGTTTCAAGGGACAGTGATGCATGGTACAGTGGCTTGTGGTGAAGGTAGACAAGTCCTTCCTGCACCATAAGCACCATAGAGTACAGTGCTGTGGTACTGTAGCACTGAAATATTAAGCACACACACAAAAAAAAAGATATTTTTTTCAGGTGAGGGCCAGTTAGGTTGTTTTTGTGGTACAGTTTTAAGATACAGTGACGCATGGTACAGTGGCTTATGGTGAAGGTAGACAAGGCCTTCCTGCACCATTATCACCATAGGGTACAGTGCTGTGGTATTGTAGCACTGAAATATTACGTACACGAAAAAAAAAGATATATATTTTTTTAAGTGAGGGCCAGTTAGGTTAAGTTTTTGGGGTACAGTTTTAATGTACAGTGACGCATGGTACAGTGGCTTATGGTGCAGGTAGACAAGGCCTTCCTGCACCATTAGCACCATAGGGTACAGTGCTGTGGTATTGTAGCACTGAAATATTAAGCACACGAAAAAAAAAAACGATATATTTTTTTTTAAGTGAGGGCCAGTTAGGTTAAGTTTTTGGGGTACAGTTTTAATGTACAGTGACGCATGGTACAGTGGCTTATGGTGCAGGTAGACAAGGCCTTCCTGCACCATTAGCACCATAGAGTACAGTGCTGTGGTACTGTAGCACTGAAATATTAACCACACGAGAAAAAAAACGATATCTTTTTTTTCAAGTGAAGGCCAGTTAGGTTAAGTTTTTGTGGTACAGTTTCAAGGTACAGTGATGCATGGTACAGTGGCTTGTGGTGAAGGTAGACAAGGCCTTCCTGCACCACTAGCACCATAGGGTACAGTGCTGTGGTATAGTGACATGAAGAAATTAAGAAAACAAACTGAAGATTCATTAACCTGCCAGACCTAAGGCATACATTCATAATTTTATCATTACAGGTACAAATCTATATATACAGAGACACATGACAAATATATAAATGCATTTTCTATGTATGGGTGTTGTATTGGACATGTCATTCCCCTTATGTACGGAGAAATGAAAAAAAAAATTAAAAAAAGGAAATTTGAAAGCAATGTTTTGGCAGGGTGAGGTGGGCAGAGTTAACTTGCATTTTTCTCACTACTGCTAAATATCTACATGTACTGGGGAAGAGGGTAGATGTATGGATATATAATCTATATATGGAAGCGGTATGGAACTATGGGTAAGCGGTGATGACGAGAAACTAGCAAAAATTATAACGAGAGGCCGCCTGATGAGAGGACGGAGATGACACAATGAAACCAATACTATTTCATGACAGGCTTAGACTATTAAACCGAGACATGAATAGTAAATGTATGTATGTATGAACTATGTATGAACAGTATATTGGCATATAAATAAGCGTAGGTGAGGAGAAATTAGCATAAAGGTTAATATTGTCAGTCTGGGATGACAGAGAGGAGGGGGATGGAGATGCAGGCACAGGTGACGCTGACTAACACAAACTATCTTATTTAACTACAGACTAGGACTATTGGGCTGGGATGTGAATAGTAGATGTATAAATGAATAATTCACCTATGGGCGTGAATAAGGAGAAACAATGAAAAAAAGAATGGCACCGATGTTTTGGTGAGGGCGGGGAAAAGAAGGAAAAATATGGAAAGATTATCTTGTTATTTTTCCTACTATAAACACATTTTTACATGCACAGGAACTCAGGGTACATGTATCAATGTATAATCTATGTATGAACGCAGTATAGATGTATAAATAAGCATAGCAGGGAAGAAATAAGGAAAAATGTTAGTGACAAGGCTCCCCATTCTCGGCGATTAGGTGAAAAATTCGCCTCTATAACCTGGCCAAGCAAGAGAAATTACGTTTATTCACGGGGTAAATTTTGTTATAGAAGTGGTCAACACAGTGACGCTGAGAGGGGGGGGGGGGAAAGCAAGGACAAAAGAACACTGAGGAGAGGAGGGGAAGGGGGGGGCGGTTAGTCACATGGTACTGAGACTCTGGTCATCCCCGCACATTACATGGGCCTTAATCTAGGAAAAAAAGTAGAAATATACATAATTAATTTTCCAGCACTACACATACTGCTGCAAATGCAATGTTGCACTTTGCTTAAATAAAGAAAGAAATTGCTTCATTGAGTTTCACACAAAATAGGTACTTTCTGTAAAGAAAAACACAATCAAAACATCAATTCTAAATGGCTGTGTATTGTATACTGTATTGTCTATTGCTTACAAGTTATCTGTAGGAAAGTTTTGTTATTTTATAAGGATTATAGAGGCACAACAATGTAAAAATTCATTTCTGAAATAAATTGGTTTTCCAAGGTCAAAATGACCAATGGTCCATTTTTGAACCAATACATTAATATATTATAGAAATGTGTTTTGTAGAAACTTAAGGTTTACTTTCAATGAAGTTCGATACAATCAATTGATTTTACTCATTATCAAATTTTTCCTACACGTAGATATAAATTTGGTCCTTAAAGGGTTAACCTAAGCTAACCTAGCCCAACCGCTTAACCTAACCTAACCTAACCTGACCTGACCTAACCTAACCTAACCTAACCTAACCTAACCTAACCTAACTTAACCTAACCTAACCTAACCTAACCTAACCTAACCTAACCTAACCAAACCTAACCTAACCTAACCTAACCTAACCTAACCTAACCTAACTTAACCTAACCTAACCTAACCTAACCTAACCTAACCTAACCTAACCTAACGTAACCTAACCTAACCTAACCTAACCTAACCTAACCTAACCTAACTTAACTTAACTTAACTTAACTTAACTTAACCTAACCTAACCTAACCTAACCTAACCTAACCTAACCTAACCTAACCTAACCTAACCTAACCTAACCTAACCTAACCTGACGATGACGATGACGATAACGATAACGATAACGATAACGATAACGATACCGATACCGATACCGATAACGATAACGATAACGATAACTATACCGTTATAGTTATCGTTATCGTTATTAATTAATTAATTAATTAATTAAAATTAATTAATTAATTAATTAATTAATAATAAATAAATTAATTAATTAATAATTAATTATTTAATTAATAAATAAATAAATAATTAATTAATCAATTAATTAATTAATTAATAATTAATTAATTAATTAATTAATAATTAATTAATTAATTAATTGATTTATTAATTATTAAATAATTAATTAATTAATTAATTAATTAATTATTAAATAATTAATTAATTAATTTATTTATTAATTAATTAATTTTAATTAATTAATTAATTAATTAATTATTAATTAATTAATTAATTAATTAATTAATTAATTTTTAAATAATTAATTAATTAATTAATTAATTATTTAATAAATTAATTAAAATTAATTAATTAATTATTAAATTATTAATTAATTAATTAATTAATTATTAATTATTTAATTATTTAATAATTAATTAATTAATTAATTAATTAATAATTAATTAATTAATTAATTAATTAATTAATTAATAATTAATAATTTAATTAATTAATAAATTAATTAATTAAATTAATAAATAAATAAATCAATAAATTATTTAATTAATAATTAATTAATTAATTAATTAATTATTAATTAATTAATTATTAATTAATTAATTAATTAATTAATTAATTATTAGTTAGTTAATTAATTAAAATTAATTAATTAATTAATTAATTAATTAATTAATTATTAATTAATTAATTAATAATTAATTAATTAATTAATTAATTAATTAATTAATAATTAATTAATTAATTAATTAATTAATTATTTATTTATTAATTAAATAATTAATTAATTTATTTATTTATTAATTTAATTAATTAATTTAATAATTAATTAATTAAATTAATAATTAATTAATTAATTAATTAATTAATTAATTAATTAATTAATTAATTAATTAATAATTAATTAATTAATTAATTAATTAATTAATTAATTAACCTAACCTAATTTAACCTAACCTAACCTAACTTAACCTAACCTAACCTAACCTAACCTAACCTAACCTAACCTAACCTAACCTAACCTAACCTAACCTAACCTAACTTAACCTAACCTAACCTAACCTAACCTAACCTAACCTAACCTAATTGATTAATTAATTAATTAATTAATTAATTAATTAATTAATTAATTAATTAATTAATTAATTATAATTAATTAATTATAATTAATTAATTAATTTCAATTACTTAATTTCAATTAATTAATTAAATTAATTAATTAATAATTAATTAATTAATTAATTAATTAATTATTAATTAATTAATTAATTAATTAATTAATTAATTAATTAATTGATTTATTAATTAATTAATTAATTAATTAATTAATTAATTAATTAATTATTAAATAATTAATTAATTAATTTATTAATTAATTAATTTTAATTAATTAATTAATTAATTAATTATTAATTAATTAATTAATTAATTAATTAATTAATTTTTAATTAATTAATTAATT
>NW_026973730.1:492500-512948 GCF_035594125.1 Scylla paramamosain
GCCAGGCCAGGCCAGGCCAGGCCAGGCCAGGCCAGGCCAGGCCAGGCCAGGCCAGGCCAGGCCAGGCCAGGCCAGGCCAGGCCAGGCCAGGCCAGGCCAGGCCAGGCCAGGCCAGGCCAGGCCAGGCCAGGCCAGGCCAGGCCAGGCCAGGCCAGGCCAGGCCAGGCCAGGCCAGGCCAGGCCAGGCCAGGCCAGGCCAGGCCAGGCCAGGCCAGGCCAGGCCAGGCCAGGCCAGGCCAGGCCAGGCCAGGCCAGGCCAGGCCAGGCCAGGCCAGGCCAGGCCAGGCCAGGCCAGGCCAGGCCAGGCCAGGCCAGGCCAGGCCAGGCCAGGCCAGGCCAGGCCAGGCCAGGCCAGGCCAGGCCAGGCCAGGCCAGGCCAGGCCAGGCCAGGCCAGGCCAGGCCAGGCCAGGCCAGGCCAGGCCAGGCCAGGCCAGGCCAGGCCAGGCCAGGCCAGGCCAGGCCAGGCCAGGCCAGGCCAGGCCAGGCCAGGCCAGGCCAGGCCAGGCCAGGCCAGGCCAGGCCAGGCCAGGCCAGGCCAGGCCAGGCCAGGCCAGGCCAGGCCAGGCCAGGCCAGGCCAGGCCAGGCCAGGCCAGGCCAGGCCAGGCCAGGCCAGGCCAGGCCAGGCCAGGCCAGGCCAGGCCAGGCCAGGCCAGGCCAGGCCAGGCCAGGCCAGGCCAGGCCAGGCCAGGCCAGGCCAGGCCAGGCCAGGCCAGGCCAGGCCAGGCCAGGCCAGGCCAGGCCAGGCCAGGCCAGGCCAGGCCAGGCCAGGCCAGGCCAGGCCAGGCCAGGCCAGGCCAGGCCAGGCCAGGCCAGGCCAGGCCAGGCCAGGCCAGGCCAGGCCAGGCCAGGCCAGGCCAGGCCAGGCCAGGCCAGGCCAGGCCAGGCCAGGCCAGGCCAGGCCAGGCCAGGCCAGGCCAGGCCAGGCCAGGCCAGGCCAGGCCAGGCCAGGCCAGGCCAGGCCAGGCCAGGCCAGGCCAGGCCAGGCCAGGCCAGGCCAGGCCAGGCCAGGCCAGGCCAGGCCAGGCCAGGCCAGGCCAGGCCAGGCCAGGCCAGGCCAGGCCAGGCCAGGCCAGGCCAGGCCAGGCCAGGCCAGGCCAGGCCAGGCCAGGCCAGGCCAGGCCAGGCCAGGCCAGGCCAGGCCAGGCCAGGCCAGGCCAGGCCAGGCCAGGCCAGGCCAGGCCAGGCCAGGCCAGGCCAGGCCAGGCCAGGCCAGGCCAGGCCAGGCCAGGCCAGGCCAGGCCAGGCCAGGCCAGGCCAGGCCAGGCCAGGCCAGGCCAGGCCAGGCCAGGCCAGGCCAGGCCAGGCCAGGCCAGGCCAGGCCAGGCCAGGCCAGGCCAGGCCAGGCCAGGCCAGGCCAGGCCAGGCCAGGCCAGGCCAGGCCAGGCCAGGCCAGGCCAGGCCAGGCCAGGCCAGGCCAGGCCAGGCCAGGCCAGGCCAGGCCAGGCCAGGCCAGGCCAGGCCAGGCCAGGCCAGGCCAGGCCAGGCCAGGCCAGGCCAGGCCAGGCCAGGCCAGGCCAGGCCAGGCCAGGCCAGGCCAGGCCAGGCCAGGCCAGGCCAGGCCAGGCCAGGCCAGGCCAGGCCAGGCCAGGCCAGGCCAGGCCAGGCCAGGCCAGGCCAGGCCAGGCCAGGCCAGGCCAGGCCAGGCCAGGCCAGGCCAGGCCAGGCCAGGCCAGGCCAGGCCAGGCCAGGCCAGGCCAGGCCAGGCCAGGCCAGGCCAGGCCAGGCCAGGCCAGGCCAGGCCAGGCCAGGCCAGGCCAGGCCAGGCCAGGCCAGGCCAGGCCAGGCCAGGCCAGGCCAGGCCAGGCCAGGCCAGGCCAGGCCAGGCCAGGCCAGGCCAGGCCAGGCCAGGCCAGGCCAGGCCAGGCCAGGCCAGGCCAGGCCAGGCCAGGCCAGGCCAGGCCAGGCCAGGCCAGGCCAGGCCAGGCCAGGCCAGGCCAGGCCAGGCCAGGCCAGGCCAGGCCAGGCCAGGCCAGGCCAGGCCAGGCCAGGCCAGGCCAGGCCAGGCCAGGCCAGGCCAGGCCAGGCCAGGCCAGGCCAGGCCAGGCCAGGCCAGGCCAGGCCAGGCCAGGCCAGGCCAGGCCAGGCCAGGCCAGGCCAGGCCAGGCCAGGCCAGGCCAGGCCAGGCCAGGCCAGGCCAGGCCAGGCCAGGCCAGGCCAGGCCAGGCCAGGCCAGGCCAGGCCAGGCCAGGCCAGGCCAGGCCAGGCCAGGCCAGGCCAGGCCAGGCCAGGCCAGGCCAGGCCAGGCCAGGCCAGGCCAGGCCAGGCCAGGCCAGGCCAGGCCAGGCCAGGCCAGCCAGGCCAGGCCAGGCCAGGCCAGGCCAGGCCAGGCCAGGCCAGGCCAGGCCAGGCCAGGCCAGGCCAGGCCAGGCCAGGCCAGGCCAGGCCAGGCCAGGCCAGGCCAGGCCAGGCCAGGCCAGGCCAGGCCAGGCCAGGCCAGGCCAGGCCAGGCCAGGCCAGGCCAGGCCAGGCCAGGCCAGGCCAGGCCAGGCCAGGCCAGGCCAGGCCAGGCCAGGCCAGGCCAGGCCAGGCCAGGCCAGGCCAGGCCAGGCCAGGCCAGGCCAGGCCAGGCCAGGCCAGGCCAGGCCAGGCCAGGCCAGGCCAGGCCAGGCCAGGCCAGGCCAGGCCAGGCCAGGCCAGGCCAGGCCAGGCCAGGCCAGGCCAGGCCAGGCCAGGCCAGGCCAGGCCAGGCCAGGCCAGGCCAGGCCAGGCCAGGCCAGGCCAGGCCAGGCCAGGCCAGGCCAGGCCAGGCCAGGCCAGGCCAGGCCAGGCCAGGCCAGGCCAGGCCAGGCCAGGCCAGGCCAGGCCAGGCCAGGCCAGGCCAGGCCAGGCCAGGCCAGGCCAGGCCAGGCCAGGCCAGGCCAGGCCAGGCCAGGCCAGGCCAGGCCAGGCCAGGCCAGGCCAGGCCAGGCCAGGCCAGGCCAGGCCAGGCCAGGCCAGGCCAGGCCAGGCCAGGCCAGGCCAGGCCAGGCCAGGCCAGGCCAGGCCAGGCCAGGCCAGGCCAGGCCAGGCCAGGCCAGGCCAGGCCAGGCCAGGCCAGGCCAGGCCAGGCCAGGCCAGGCCAGGCCAGGCCAGGCCAGGCCAGGCCAGGCCAGGCCAGGCCAGGCCAGGCCAGGCCAGGCCAGGCCAGGCCAGGCCAGGCCAGGCCAGGCCAGGCCAGGCCAGGCCAGGCCAGGCCAGGCCAGGCCAGGCCAGGCCAGGCCAGGCCAGGCCAGGCCAGGCCAGGCCAGGCCAGGCCAGGCCAGGCCAGGCCAGGCCAGGCCAGGCCAGGCCAGGCCAGGCCAGGCCAGGCCAGGCCAGGCCAGGCCAGGCCAGGCCAGGCCAGGCCAGGCCAGGCCAGGCCAGGCCAGGCCAGGCCAGGCCAGGCCAGGCCAGGCCAGGCCAGGCCAGGCCAGGCCAGGCCAGGCCAGCCAGGCCAGGCCAGGCCAGGCCAGGCCAGGCCAGGCCAGGCCAGGCCAGGCCAGGCCAGGCCAGGCCAGGCCAGGCCAGGCCAGGCCAGGCCAGGCCAGGCCAGGCCAGGCCAGGCCAGGCCAGGCCAGGCCAGGCCAGGCCAGGCCAGGCCAGGCCAGGCCAGGCCAGGCCAGGCCAGGCCAGGCCAGGCCAGGCCAGGCCAGGCCAGGCCAGGCCAGGCCAGGCCAGGCCAGGCCAGGCCAGGCCAGGCCAGGCCAGGCCAGGCCAGGCCAGGCCAGGCCAGGCCAGGCCAGGCCAGGCCAGGCCAGGCCAGGCCAGGCCAGGCCAGGCCAGGCCAGGCCAGGCCAGGCCAGGCCAGGCCAGGCCAGGCCAGGCCAGGCCAGGCCAGGCCAGGCCAGGCCAGGCCAGGCCAGGCCAGGCCAGGCCAGGCCAGGCCAGGCCAGGCCAGGCCAGGCCAGGCCAGGCCAGGCCAGGCCAGGCCAGGCCAGGCCAGGCCAGGCCAGGCCAGGCCAGGCCAGGCCAGGCCAGGCCAGGCCAGGCCAGGCCAGGCCAGGCCAGGCCAGGCCAGGCCAGGCCAGGCCAGGCCAGGCCAGGCCAGGCCAGGCCAGGCCAGGCCAGGCCAGGCCAGGCCAGGCCAGGCCAGGCCAGGCCAGGCCAGGCCAGGCCAGGCCAGGCCAGGCCAGGCCAGGCCAGGCCAGGCCAGGCCAGGCCAGGCCAGGCCAGGCCAGGCCAGGCCAGGCCAGGCCAGGCCAGGCCAGGCCAGGCCAGGCCAGGCCAGGCCAGGCCAGGCCAGGCCAGGCCAGGCCAGGCCAGGCCAGGCCAGGCCAGGCCAGGCCAGGCCAGGCCAGGCCAGGCCAGGCCAGGCCAGGCCAGGCCAGGCCAGGCCAGGCCAGGCCAGGCCAGGCCAGGCCAGGCCAGGCCAGGCCAGGCCAGGCCAGGCCAGGCCAGGCCAGGCCAGGCCAGGCCAGGCCAGGCCAGGCCAGGCCAGGCCAGGCCAGGCCAGGCCAGGCCAGGCCAGGCCAGGCCAGGCCAGGCCAGGCCAGGCCAGGCCAGGCCAGGCCAGGCCAGGCCAGGCCAGGCCAGGCCAGGCCAGGCCAGGCCAGGCCAGGCCAGGCCAGGCCAGGCCAGGCCAGGCCAGGCCAGGCCAGGCCAGGCCAGGCCAGGCCAGGCCAGGCCAGGCCAGGCCAGGCCAGGCCAGGCCAGGCCAGGCCAGGCCAGGCCAGGCCAGGCCAGGCCAGGCCAGGCCAGGCCAGGCCAGGCCAGGCCAGGCCAGGCCAGGCCAGGCCAGGCCAGGCCAGGCCAGGCCAGGCCAGGCCAGGCCAGGCCAGGCCAGGCCAGGCCAGGCCAGGCCAGGCCAGGCCAGGCCAGGCCAGGCCAGGCCAGGCCAGGCCAGGCCAGGCCAGGCCAGGCCAGGCCAGGCCAGGCCAGGCCAGGCCAGGCCAGGCCAGGCCAGGCCAGGCCAGGCCAGGCCAGGCCAGGCCAGGCCAGGCCAGGCCAGGCCAGGCCAGGCCAGGCCAGGCCAGGCCAGGCCAGGCCAGGCCAGGCCAGGCCAGGCCAGGCCAGGCCAGGCCAGGCCAGGCCAGGCCAGGCCAGGCCAGGCCAGGCCAGGCCAGGCCAGGCCAGGCCAGGCCAGGCCAGGCCAGGCCAGGCCAGGCCAGGCCAGGCCAGGCCAGGCCAGGCCAGGCCAGGCCAGGCCAGGCCAGGCCAGGCCAGGCCAGGCCAGGCCAGGCCAGGCCAGGCCAGGCCAGGCCAGGCCAGGCCAGGCCAGGCCAGGCCAGGCCAGGCCAGGCCAGGCCAGGCCAGGCCAGGCCAGGCCAGGCCAGGCCAGGCCAGGCCAGGCCAGGCCAGGCCAGGCCAGGCCAGGCCAGGCCAGGCCAGGCCAGGCCAGGCCAGGCCAGGCCAGGCCAGGCCAGGCCAGGCCAGGCCAGGCCAGGCCAGGCCAGGCCAGGCCAGGCCAGGCCAGGCCAGGCCAGGCCAGGCCAGGCCAGGCCAGGCCAGGCCAGGCCAGGCCAGGCCAGGCCAGGCCAGGCCAGGCCAGGCCAGGCCAGGCCAGGCCAGGCCAGGCCAGGCCAGGCCAGGCCAGGCCAGGCCAGGCCAGGCCAGGCCAGGCCAGGCCAGGCCAGGCCAGGCCAGGCCAGGCCAGGCCAGGCCAGGCCAGGCCAGGCCAGGCCAGGCCAGGCCAGGCCAGGCCAGGCCAGGCCAGGCCAGGCCAGGCCAGGCCAGGCCAGGCCAGGCCAGGCCAGGCCAGGCCAGGCCAGGCCAGGCCAGGCCAGGCCAGGCCAGGCCAGGCCAGGCCAGGCCAGGCCAGGCCAGGCCAGGCCAGGCCAGGCCAGGCCAGGCCAGGCCAGGCCAGGCCAGGCCAGGCCAGGCCAGGCCAGGCCAGGCCAGGCCAGGCCAGGCCAGGCCAGGCCAGGCCAGGCCAGGCCAGGCCAGGCCAGGCCAGGCCAGGCCAGGCCAGGCCAGGCCAGGCCAGGCCAGGCCAGGCCAGGCCAGGCCAGGCCAGGCCAGGCCAGGCCAGGCCAGGCCAGGCCAGGCCAGGCCAGGCCAGGCCAGGCCAGGCCAGGCCAGGCCAGGCCAGGCCAGGCCAGGCCAGGCCAGGCCAGGCCAGGCCAGGCCAGGCCAGGCCAGGCCAGGCCAGGCCAGGCCAGGCCAGGCCAGGCCAGGCCAGGCCAGGCCAGGCCAGGCCAGGCCAGGCCAGGCCAGGCCAGGCCAGGCCAGGCCAGGCCAGGCCAGGCCAGGCCAGGCCAGGCCAGGCCAGGCCAGGCCAGGCCAGGCCAGGCCAGGCCAGGCCAGGCCAGGCCAGGCCAGGCCAGGCCAGGCCAGGCCAGGCCAGGCCAGGCCAGGCCAGGCCAGGCCAGGCCAGGCCAGGCCAGGCCAGGCCAGGCCAGGCCAGGCCAGGCCAGGCCAGGCCAGGCCAGGCCAGGCCAGGCCAGGCCAGGCCAGGCCAGGCCAGGCCAGGCCAGGCCAGGCCAGGCCAGGCCAGGCCAGGCCAGGCCAGGCCAGGCCAGGCCAGGCCAGGCCAGGCCAGGCCAGGCCAGGCCAGGCCAGGCCAGGCCAGGCCAGGCCAGGCCAGGCCAGGCCAGGCCAGGCCAGGCCAGGCCAGGCCAGGCCAGGCCAGGCCAGGCCAGGCCAGGCCAGGCCAGGCCAGGCCAGGCCAGGCCAGGCCAGGCCAGGCCAGGCCAGGCCAGGCCAGGCCAGGCCAGGCCAGGCCAGGCCAGGCCAGGCCAGGCCAGGCCAGGCCAGGCCAGGCCAGGCCAGGCCAGGCCAGGCCAGGCCAGGCCAGGCCAGGCCAGGCCAGGCCAGGCCAGGCCAGGCCAGGCCAGGCCAGGCCAGGCCAGGCCAGGCCAGGCCAGGCCAGGCCAGGCCAGGCCAGGCCAGGCCAGGCCAGGCCAGGCCAGGCCAGGCCAGGCCAGGCCAGGCCAGGCCAGGCCAGGCCAGGCCAGGCCAGGCCAGGCCAGGCCAGGCCAGGCCAGGCCAGGCCAGGCCAGGCCAGGCCAGGCCAGGCCAGGCCAGGCCAGGCCAGGCCAGGCCAGGCCAGGCCAGGCCAGGCCAGGCCAGGCCAGGCCAGGCCAGGCCAGGCCAGGCCAGGCCAGGCCAGGCCAGGCCAGGCCAGGCCAGGCCAGGCCAGGCCAGGCCAGGCCAGGCCAGGCCAGGCCAGGCCAGGCCAGGCCAGGCCAGGCCAGGCCAGGCCAGGCCAGGCCAGGCCAGGCCAGGCCAGGCCAGGCCAGGCCAGGCCAGGCCAGGCCAGGCCAGGCCAGGCCAGGCCAGGCCAGGCCAGGCCAGGCCAGGCCAGGCCAGGCCAGGCCAGGCCAGGCCAGGCCAGGCCAGGCCAGGCCAGGCCAGGCCAGGCCAGGCCAGGCCAGGCCAGGCCAGGCCAGGCCAGGCCAGGCCAGGCCAGGCCAGGCCAGGCCAGGCCAGGCCAGGCCAGGCCAGGCCAGGCCAGGCCAGGCCAGGCCAGGCCAGGCCAGGCCAGGCCAGGCCAGGCCAGGCCAGGCCAGGCCAGGCCAGGCCAGGCCAGGCCAGGCCAGGCCAGGCCAGGCCAGGCCAGGCCAGGCCAGGCCAGGCCAGGCCAGGCCAGGCCAGGCCAGGCCAGGCCAGGCCAGGCCAGGCCAGGCCAGGCCAGGCCAGGCCAGGCCAGGCCAGGCCAGGCCAGGCCAGGCCAGGCCAGGCCAGGCCAGGCCAGGCCAGGCCAGGCCAGGCCAGGCCAGGCCAGGCCAGGCCAGGCCAGGCCAGGCCAGGCCAGGCCAGGCCAGGCCAGGCCAGGCCAGGCCAGGCCAGGCCAGGCCAGGCCAGGCCAGGCCAGGCCAGGCCAGGCCAGGCCAGGCCAGGCCAGGCCAGGCCAGGCCAGGCCAGGCCAGGCCAGGCCAGGCCAGGCCAGGCCAGGCCAGGCCAGGCCAGGCCAGGCCAGGCCAGCCAGGCCAGGCCAGGCCAGGCCAGGCCAGGCCAGGCCAGGCCAGGCCAGGCCAGGCCAGGCCAGGCCAGGCCAGGCCAGGCCAGGCCAGGCCAGGCCAGGCCAGGCCAGGCCAGGCCAGGCCAGGCCAGGCCAGGCCAGGCCAGGCCAGGCCAGGCCAGGCCAGGCCAGGCCAGGCCAGGCCAGGCCAGGCCAGGCCAGGCCAGGCCAGGCCAGGCCAGGCCAGGCCAGGCCAGGCCAGGCCAGGCCAGGCCAGGCCAGGCCAGGCCAGGCCAGGCCAGGCCAGGCCAGGCCAGGCCAGGCCAGGCCAGGCCAGGCCAGGCCAGGCCAGGCCAGGCCAGGCCAGGCCAGGCCAGGCCAGGCCAGGCCAGGCCAGGCCAGGCCAGGCCAGGCCAGGCCAGGCCAGGCCAGGCCAGGCCAGGCCAGGCCAGGCCAGGCCAGGCCAGGCCAGGCCAGGCCAGGCCAGGCCAGGCCAGGCCAGGCCAGGCCAGGCCAGGCCAGGCCAGGCCAGGCCAGGCCAGGCCAGGCCAGGCCAGGCCAGGCCAGGCCAGGCCAGGCCAGGCCAGGCCAGGCCAGGCCAGGCCAGGCCAGGCCAGGCCAGGCCAGGCCAGGCCAGGCCAGGCCAGGCCAGGCCAGGCCAGGCCAGGCCAGGCCAGGCCAGGCCAGGCCAGGCCAGGCCAGGCCAGGCCAGGCCAGGCCAGGCCAGGCCAGGCCAGGCCAGGCCAGGCCAGGCCAGGCCAGGCCAGGCCAGGCCAGGCCAGGCCAGGCCAGGCCAGGCCAGGCCAGGCCAGGCCAGGCCAGGCCAGGCCAGGCCAGGCCAGGCCAGGCCAGGCCAGGCCAGGCCAGGCCAGGCCAGGCCAGGCCAGGCCAGGCCAGGCCAGGCCAGGCCAGGCCAGGCCAGGCCAGGCCAGGCCAGGCCAGGCCAGGCCAGGCCAGGCCAGGCCAGGCCAGGCCAGGCCAGGCCAGGCCAGGCCAGGCCAGGCCAGGCCAGGCCAGGCCAGGCCAGGCCAGGCCAGGCCAGGCCAGGCCAGGCCAGGCCAGGCCAGGCCAGGCCAGGCCAGGCCAGGCCAGGCCAGGCCAGGCCAGGCCAGGCCAGGCCAGGCCAGGCCAGGCCAGGCCAGGCCAGGCCAGGCCAGGCCAGGCCAGGCCAGGCCAGGCCAGGCCAGGCCAGGCCAGGCCAGGCCAGGCCAGGCCAGGCCAGGCCAGGCCAGGCCAGGCCAGGGCCAGGCCAGGCCAGGGCCAGGCCAGGCCAGGCCAGGCCAGGCCAGGCCAGGCCAGGCCAGGCCAGGCCAGGCCAGGCCAGGCCAGGCCAGGCCAGGCCAGGCCAGGCCAGGCCAGGCCAGGCCAGGCCAGGCCAGGCCAGGCCAGGCCAGGCCAGGCCAGGCCAGGCCAGGCCAGGCCAGGCCAGGCCAGGCCAGGCCAGGCCAGGCCAGGCCAGGCCAGGCCAGGCCAGGCCAGGCCAGGCCAGGCCAGGCCAGGCCAGGCCAGGCCAGGCCAGGCCAGGCCAGGCCAGGCCAGGCCAGGCCAGGCCAGGCCAGGCCAGGCCAGGCCAGGCCAGGCCAGGCCAGGCCAGGCCAGGCCAGGCCAGGCCAGGCCAGGCCAGGCCAGGCCAGGCCAGGCCAGGCCAGGCCAGGCCAGGCCAGGCCAGGCCAGGCCAGGCCAGGCCAGGCCAGGCCAGGCCAGGCCAGGCCAGGCCAGGCCAGGCCAGGCCAGGCCAGGCCAGGCCAGGCCAGGCCAGGCCAGGCCAGGCCAGGCCAGGCCAGGCCAGGCCAGGCCAGGCCAGGCCAGGCCAGGCCAGGCCAGGCCAGGCCAGGCCAGGCCAGGCCAGGCCAGGCCAGGCCAGGCCAGGCCAGGCCAGGCCAGGCCAGGCCAGGCCAGGCCAGGCCAGGCCAGGCCAGGCCAGGCCAGGCCAGGCCAGGCCAGGCCAGGCCAGGCCAGGCCAGGCCAGGCCAGGCCAGGCCAGGCCAGGCCAGGCCAGGCCAGGCCAGGCCAGGCCAGGCCAGGCCAGGCCAGGCCAGGCCAGGCCAGGCCAGGCCAGGCCAGGCCAGGCCAGGCCAGGCCAGGCCAGGCCAGGCCAGGCCAGGCCAGGCCAGGCCAGGCCAGGCCAGGCCAGGCCAGGCCAGGCCAGGCCAGGCCAGGCCAGGCCAGGCCAGGCCAGGCCAGGCCAGGCCAGGCCAGGCCAGGCCAGGCCAGGCCAGGCCAGGCCAGGCCAGGCCAGGCCAGGCCAGGCCAGGCCAGGCCAGGCCAGGCCAGGCCAGGCCAGGCCAGGCCAGGCCAGGCCAGGCCAGGCCAGGCCAGGCCAGGCCAGGCCAGGCCAGGCCAGGCCAGGCCAGGCCAGGCCAGGCCAGGCCAGGCCAGGCCAGGCCAGGCCAGGCCAGGCCAGGCCAGGCCAGGCCAGGCCAGGCCAGGCCAGGCCAGGCCAGGCCAGGCCAGGCCAGGCCAGGCCAGGCCAGGCCAGGCCAGGCCAGGCCAGGCCAGGCCAGGCCAGGCCAGGCCAGGCCAGGCCAGGCCAGGCCAGGCCAGGCCAGGCCAGGCCAGGCCAGGCCAGGCCAGGCCAGGCCAGGCCAGGCCAGGCCAGGCCAGGCCAGGCCAGGCCAGGCCAGGCCAGGCCAGGCCAGGCCAGGCCAGGCCAGGCCAGGCCAGGCCAGGCCAGGCCAGGCCAGGCCAGGCCAGGCCAGGCCAGGCCAGGCCAGGCCAGGCCAGGCCAGGCCAGGCCAGGCCAGGCCAGGCCAGGCCAGGCCAGGCCAGGCCAGGCCAGGCCAGGCCAGGCCAGGCCAGGCCAGGCCAGGCCAGGCCAGGCCAGGCCAGGCCAGGCCAGGCCAGGCCAGGCCAGGCCAGGCCAGGCCAGGCCAGGCCAGGCCAGGCCAGGCCAGGCCAGGCCAGGCCAGGCCAGGCCAGGCCAGGCCAGGCCAGGCCAGGCCAGGCCAGGCCAGGCCAGGCCAGGCCAGGCCAGGCCAGGCCAGGCCAGGCCAGGCCAGGCCAGGCCAGGCCAGGCCAGGCCAGGCCAGGCCAGGCCAGGCCAGGCCAGGCCAGGCCAGGCCAGGCCAGGCCAGGCCAGGCCAGGCCAGGCCAGGCCAGGCCAGGCCAGGCCAGGCCAGGCCAGGCCAGGCCAGGCCAGGCCAGGCCAGGCCAGGCCAGGCCAGGCCAGGCCAGGCCAGGCCAGGCCAGGCCAGGCCAGGCCAGGGCCAGGCCAGGCCAGGCCAGGCCAGGCCAGGCCAGGCCAGGCCAGGCCAGGCCAGGCCAGGCCAGGCCAGGCCAGGCCAGGCCAGGCCAGGCCAGGCCAGGCCAGGCCAGGCCAGGCCAGGCCAGGCCAGGCCAGGCCAGGCCAGGCCAGGCCAGGCCAGGCCAGGCCAGGCCAGGCCAGGCCAGGCCAGGCCAGGCCAGGCCAGGCCAGGCCAGGCCAGGCCAGGCCAGGCCAGGCCAGGCCAGGCCAGGCCAGGCCAGGCCAGGCCAGGCCAGGCCAGGCCAGGCCAGGCCAGGCCAGGCCAGGCCAGGCCAGGCCAGGCCAGGCCAGGCCAGGCCAGGCCAGGCCAGGCCAGGCCAGGCCAGGCCAGGCCAGGCCAGGCCAGGCCAGGCCAGGCCAGGCCAGGCCAGGCCAGGCCAGGCCAGGCCAGGCCAGGCCAGGCCAGGCCAGGCCAGGCCAGGCCAGGCCAGGCCAGGCCAGGCCAGGCCAGGCCAGGCCAGGCCAGGCCAGGCCAGGCCAGGCCAGGCCAGGCCAGGCCAGGCCAGGCCAGGCCAGGCCAGGCCAGGCCAGGCCAGGCCAGGCCAGGCCAGGCCAGGCCAGGCCAGGCCAGGCCAGGCCAGGCCAGGCCAGGCCAGGCCAGGCCAGGCCAGGCCAGGCCAGGCCAGGCCAGGCCAGGCCAGGCCAGGCCAGGCCAGGCCAGGCCAGGCCAGGCCAGGCCAGGCCAGGCCAGGCCAGGCCAGGCCAGGCCAGGCCAGGCCAGGCCAGGCCAGGCCAGGCCAGGCCAGGCCAGGCCAGGCCAGGCCAGGCCAGGCCAGGCCAGGCCAGGCCAGGCCAGGCCAGGCCAGGCCAGGCCAGGCCAGGCCAGGCCAGGCCAGGCCAGGCCAGGCCAGGCCAGGCCAGGCCAGGCCAGGCCAGGCCAGGCCAGGCCAGGCCAGGCCAGGCCAGGCCAGGCCAGGCCAGGCCAGGCCAGGCCAGGCCAGGCCAGGCCAGGCCAGGCCAGGCCAGGCCAGGCCAGGCCAGGCCAGGCCAGGCCAGGCCAGGCCAGGCCAGGCCAGGCCAGGCCAGGCCAGGCCAGGCCAGGCCAGGCCAGGCCAGGCCAGGCCAGGCCAGGCCAGGCCAGGCCAGGCCAGGCCAGGCCAGGCCAGGCCAGGCCAGGCCAGGCCAGGCCAGGCCAGGCCAGGCCAGGCCAGGCCAGGCCAGGCCAGGCCAGGCCAGGCCAGGCCAGGGCCAGGCCAGGCCAGGCCAGGCCAGGCCAGGCCAGGCCAGGCCAGGCCAGGCCAGGCCAGGCCAGGCCAGGCCAGGCCAGGCCAGGCCAGGCCAGGCCAGGCCAGGCCAGGCCAGGCCAGGCCAGGCCAGGCCAGGCCAGGCCAGGCCAGGCCAGGCCAGGCCAGGCCAGGCCAGGCCAGGGCCAGGCCAGGCCAGGCCAGGCCAGGGCCAGGCCAGGCCAGGCCAGGCCAGGCCAGGCCAGGCCAGGCCAGGCCAGGCCAGGCCAGGCCAGGCCAGGCCAGGCCAGGCCAGGCCAGGCCAGGCCAGGCCAGGCCAGGCCAGGCCAGGCCAGGCCAGGCCAGGCCAGGCCAGGCCAGGCCAGGCCAGGCCAGGCCAGGCCAGGCCAGGCCAGGCCAGGCCAGGCCAGGCCAGGCCAGGCCAGGCCAGGCCAGGCCAGGCCAGGCCAGGCCAGGCCAGGCCAGGCCAGGCCAGGCCAGGCCAGGCCAGGCCAGGCCAGGCCAGGCCAGGCCAGGCCAGGCCAGGCCAGGCCAGGCCAGGCCAGGCCAGGCCAGGCCAGGCCAGGCCAGGCCAGGCCAGGCCAGGCCAGGCCAGGCCAGGCCAGGCCCAGGCCAGGCCAGGCCAGGGCCAGGCCAGGCCAGGCCAGGCCAGGCCAGGCCAGGCCAGGCCAGGCCAGGCCAGGCCAGGCCAGGCCAGGCCAGGCCAGGCCAGGCCAGGCCAGGCCAGGCCAGGCCAGGCCAGGCCATGGGCCAGGCCCAGGCCAGGCCAGGCCAGGCCAGCCAGCCTTCAGGCCAGGCCAGGCCAGGCCAGCAGCCAGGCCAGGCCAGGCCAGGCCAGGCCTTCAGGCCAGGCCAGGCCAGGGCCAGGGCCAGGCCAGGCCGAGGCCAGGCCAGGCCAGGCCAGGCCAGGCCAGGCCAGGCCAGGCCAGGCCAGGCCAGGCCAGGCCAGGCCAGGCCAGGCCAGGCCAGGCCAGGCCAGGCCAGGCCAGGCCAGGCCAGGCCAGGCCAGGCCAGGCCAGGCCAGGCCAGGCCAGGGCCAGGCCAGGCCAGGGCCAGGCCAGGCCAGGCCAGGCCAGGCCAGGCCAGGCCAGGCCAGGCCAGGCCAGGCCAGGCCAGGCCAGGCCAGGCCAGGCCAGGCCAGGCCAGGCCAGGCCAGGCCAGGCCAGGCCAGGCCAGCCAGGCCAGGCCAGGCCAGGCCAGGCCAGGCCAGGCCAGGCCAGGCCAGGCCAGGCCAGGCCAGGGCCAGGCCAGGCCAGGCCAGGCCAGGCCAGGCCAGGCCAGGCCAGGCCGTAGGCCAGGCCAGGCCAGGCCAGGCCAGGCCCAGGCCAGGGCCAGGCCAGGTCCAGGCCAGGCCAGGCCAGGCCAGGCCAGGGCCAGGCCAGGCCAGGGCCAGGCCAGGGCCAGGGCCAGGCCAGGCCAGGCCAGGCCAGGCCAGGCCAGGCCAAGGCCAGGCCAGGCCAGGCCAGGCCAGGCCAGGCCAGGCCAGGCCAGGCCAGGCCAGGCCAGGCCAGGCCAGGCCAGGCCAGGGCCAGGCCAGGGCCAGGGCCAGGCCAGGCCAGGCCAGGCCAGGCCAGGCCAGGCCAGGCCAGGGCCAGGCCAGGCCAGGCCAGGCCAGGCCAGGCCAGGCCAGGCCAGGCCAGGCCAGGCCAGGCCAGGCCAGGCCAGGCCAGGCCAGGCCAGGCCAGGCCCAGGCCTAGGCCAGGCCAGGCCAGGCCAGGCCAGGCCAGGCCAGGCCAGGCCAGGGCCAGGCCAGGGCCAGGCCAGGCCAGGCCAGGCCAGGCTCAGGGCCAGGCCAGGGCCTGTGGCCAGGCCAGTGCCAGGCCCAGGCCAGGCCAGGCCAGGCCAGGCCAGGCCAGGCCAGGCCAGGCCAGGCCAGGCCAGGCCAGGCCAGGCCAGGCCAGGCCAGGCCAGGCCAGGCCAGGCCAGGCCAGGCCAGGCCAGGCCAGGCCAGGCCAGGCCAGGCCAGGCCAGGCCAGGCCAGGCCAGGCCAGGCCAGGCCAGCTAGCCAGCGCCAGGCCAGGCCAGGCCAGGCCAGGGCCAGGCCAGGCCAGGCCAGGCCAGGCCAGGCCAGGCCGAGGCCAGGCCAGGCCAGGCCAGGCCAGGGCCAGGCCAGGCCAGGCCCAGGCCAGGCCAGGCCAGGCCAGGCCAGGCCAGGCCAGGCCAGGCCAGGCCAGGCTCAGGCCAGGCCAGGCCAGGCCAGGCCAGGCCAGGCCAGGCCCAGGCCAGGCCAGGCCAGGCTCAGGCCAGGCCAGGGCCAGGCCAGGCCAGGCCAGGCCAGGGCCAGGCCAGGCCAGGCCAGGGCCAGGCCAGGCCAAGCCAGGCCAGGCCAGGCCAGGCCAGGCCAGGCCAGGCCAGGCCCAGGCCAGGCCAGGCCAGGCCAGGCCAGGCCAGGCCAGGGCCAGGCCAGGCCAGGCCAGGGCCAGGCCAGGCCAGGCCAGGCCAGGCCAGGCCAGGCCAGGCCAGGCCAGGGCCAGGGCCAGGCCCAGGCCAGGCCAGGCCAGGCCAGGCCAGGGCTCAGGCCAGGCCAGGGCCAGGCCAGGCCAGGCCAGGCCAGGCCAGGCCAGGCCAGGCCAGGCCAGGCCAGGCCAGGGCCAGGCCAGGCCAGGCCAGGGCCAGGCCAGGCCAGGCCAGGCCAGGCCAGGCCACAGGCTCAGGCCAGGCCAGGCCAGGCCAGGCCAGGCCAGGCCAGGCCAGGCCAGGCCAGGCCAGGCCAGGCCAGGGCCAGGCCAGGCCAGGCCAGGCTCAGGCCAGGCTCAGGCCAGGCCAGGCCAGGCCAGGGCCAGGCCAGGCCAGGCCCAGGCCAGGCCAGGGCCAGGCCAGGCCCAGGCCAGGCCAGGCCAGGCCAGCAGCCAGGCCAGGCCAGGCCAGGCCAGGCCAGGCCAGGCCAGGCCAGGCCAGGCCTCAGGCCAGGCCAGGCCAGGCCAGGCCAGGCCAGGCCAGGCCAGGCCAGGCCAGGCCAGGCCAGGCCAGGCCAGGCCAGGCCAGGCCAGGCCAGGCCAGGGCCAGGCCAGGGCCAGGCCAGGCTCAGGCCAGGCCAGGCCAGGCCAGGCCAGGCCAGGCCAGGCCAGGCCAGGCCAGGCCAGGCCAGGCCAGGCCAGGCCAGGCCAGGCCAGGCCAGGCCAGGCCCAGGCTCAGGCCAGGCCCAGGCCAGGGCCAGGCCAGGCCAGGCCAGGCCAGGCCAGGCCAGGCCAGGCCAGGGCCAGGCTCAGGGCCAGGCTCAGGCCAGGCCAGGCCAGGCCAGGCCAGGCCAGGCCAGGCCAGGCCTGTGGCCAGGCCAGGCCAGGCCAGGCCAGGCCAGGGCCAGGGCCAGGCCAGGCCAGGCCAGGCCAGGGCCAGGCCAGGCCAGGCCAGGGCCAGGCCAGGCCAGGCCAGGCCAGGCCAGGCCAGGCCAGGCCAGGCACAGGCCAGGGCCAGGCCAGGCCAGGCCAGCCTAGGCCAGGCCAGGGCCAGGCCAGGCCCAGGCCAGGCCAGGCCAGGCCAGGCCAGGCCAGGCCAGGCCAGGCCAGGCCAGGCCAGGCCAGGCCAGGCCAGGCCAGGGCCAGGCCAGGCCAGGCCAGGCCAGGCCAGGCCAGGCCAGGCCAGGCCAGGCCAGGCCAGGCCAGGCCAGGCCAGGCCAGGCCAGGTGCTCAGGCCAGGCCAGGCCAGGGCCAGGCCAGGCCAGGCCAGGCCAGGCCAGGCTCAGGCCAGGCCAGGCCAGGCCAGGCCAGGCCAGGCCAGGCCAGGCCTTCTAGGCCAGGCCAAGGCCAGGCCCAGGCCAGGCTCAGGCCAGGCCAGGCCAGGCCAGGCCAGGGCCAGGCCAGGCCAGGCCAGGCCAAGGCCAGGCCAGGCCAGGGCCAGGCCAGGCCAGGGCCAGGCCAGGCCAGGCCAGGCCAGGCCAGGGCCAGGGCCAGGGCCAGGCCAGGCCAGGGCCAGGCCAGGCCAGGGCCAGGGCCAGGGCCAGGTCGCCCAGGCCCAGGCCAGGCCAGGCCAGGGCCAGGGCCAGGCCAGGCCAGGCCAGGCCAGGCCAGGCCAGGCCAGGCCTAGGCCAAGGGCCAGGCCAGGCCAGGCCAGGCCAGGCCAGGCCAGGCCAGGCACAGGGCCAGGGCCAGGCCAGGCCAGGCCAGGGCCAGGCCAGGGCCAGGCCAGGGCCAGGCCAGGGCCAGGGCCAGGCCCAGGCCAGGGCCAGGCCAGGCCAGGCCAGGCCAGGCCAGGCCAGGCTCAGGCCAGGCCAGGCCAGGCCAGGCCAGGCCACAGGGCCAGGCCAGGCCAGGCCAGGCCAGGCCAGGCCAGGGCCAGGGCCAGGCCAGGGCCAGGCCAGGCCCAGGCCAGGCCAGGGCCAGGCCAGGCCAGGCCAGGCCAGGCCAGGCCAGGCCAGGCCAGGCCAGGCCAGGCCAGGCCAGGCCAGGCCAGGCCCAGGGCCAGGCCAGGCCAGGCCAGGCCAGGCCAGGCCAGGCCAGGCCAGGCTCAGAAGCCAGGCCAGGCCAGGCCAGGCCAGGCCAGGCCAGGGCCAGGCCAGGCCAGGCCAGGCCAGGCCAGGGCCAGGCCAGGCCAGGCCAGGCCAGGCCAGGCCACGGGCCAGGCCAGGCCAGGCCAGGCCAGGCCAGGGCCAGGCCAGGCCAGGCCAGGGCCAGGCCAGGCCAGGCCAGGCCAGGCCAGGCCAGGCCAGGCCAGGCCCAGGCCAGGCCAGGCCAGGCCAGGCCAGGGCCAGGCCAGGGCCAGGCCCAGGCCAGGCCAGGCCAGGCCAGGCCAGGCCAGGCCAGGGCCAGGCCAGGCCAGGCCAGGCCAGGCCAGGCCAGGCCAGGCCAGGGCCAGGCCAGGCCAGGCCAGGCCAGGCCAGGCCAGGCCAGGCCAGGCCAGGCCAGGCCAGGCCAGGCCAGGCCAGGCCAGGCCTAGGCCAGGGCCAGGGCCAGGGCCAGGCCAGGCCAGGCCAGGGCCCCAGGGCCAGGCCCAGGCCAGGGCCAGGCCAGGCCAGGCCAGGCCAGGCCAGGCCAGGCCAGGCCAGGCCAGGCCAGGCCAGGCCTAGGCCAGGCCAGGCCAGGCCAGGCCAGGCCAGGCCAGGCCAGGCCAGGCCAGGCCAGGCCAGGCCAGGCCAGGCCAGGGCCCAGGGCCAGGGCCAGGCCAGGCCAGGGCCAGGCCAGGGCCAGGCCAGGCCAGGCCAGGCCAGGCCAGGGCCAGGCCAGGCCAGGCCAGGCCAGGCCAGGGCCAGGCCAGGGCCAGGCCAGGCCAGGGCCAGGCCAGGCCAGGCCAGGCCAGGCCAGGCCAGGGCCAGGCCAGGCCAGGCCAGGCCAGGCCAGGCCAGGCCAGGGCCAGGCCAGGCCAGGCCAGAAACAGCCAGGGCCAGGGCCAGGCCAGGCCAGGCCAGGCCAGGCCAGGCCAGGCCAGGCCAGGCCAGGCCAGGCCAGGCCAGGCCAGGCCAGGCCAGGCCAGGCCAGGCTCAGGCCAGGCCAGGCCCAGGCCAGGCCAGCCAGGCCAGGCCAGGCCAGGCCAGGCCAGGCCAGGGCCAGTCAGGCCAGGCCAGGCCAGGCCAGGCCAGGCCAGGGCCAGGCCAGGCCAGGGCCAGGCCAGGCCAGGCCAGGCCAGGCTCAGGCCAGGCCAGGCCAGGCCAGGCCAGGCCAGGCCAGGCCAGGCCAGGCCAGGCCAGGGCCAGGCCAGGCCAGGCCAGGCCAGGCCAGGCCAGGCCAGGCCAGGCCAGGCCAGGCCAGGCCAGGGCCAGGCCAGGCTCAGGCCAGGCCAGGGCCAGGCCAGGCCAGGCCAGGCCAGGGCCAGGGCCAGGCCAGGCCAGGCCAGGCCAGGCCAGGCCAGGCCAGGCCAGGCCAGGCCAGGCCAGGCCAGGCCAGGCCAGGGCCAGGCCAGGCCAGGGCCAGGCCAGGCCAGGCCAGGCCAGGCCAGGCCAGGCCAGGCTCAGGCCAGGCCAGGCCAGGCCAGGCCAGGGCCAGGGCCAGGCCAGGCCAGGGCCAGGCCAGGCCAGGCCAGGGCCAGGCCAGGCCAGGCCAGGCCAGGCCAGGCCAGGCCAGGCCAGGCCAGGCCAGGCCAGGCCAGGCCAGGCCAGGCCAGGCCAGGCCAGGGCCAGGCCAGGCCAGGCCAGGCCAGGCCAGGCCAGGCCAGGGCCAGGCCAGGCCAGGCCAGGCCAGGCCAGGGCCAGGCCAGGCCAGGCCAGGCCAGGCCAGGCCAGGCCAGGGCCAGGGCCAGGCCAGGCCAGGCCAGGCCAGGCCAGGCCAGGGCCAGGCCAGGCCAGGCCAGGGCCAGGCCAGGCCATGGCCAGGCCAGGCCAGGCCAGGCCAGGCCAGGACCAGGCCAGGCCAGGCCAGGTCACCAGGGCCAGGCCAGGCCAGGCCAGGCCAGGCCAGGCCAGGCCAGGCCAGGCCAGGGCCAGGCCAGGCCAGGCCAGGCCAGGCCAGGCCAGGCCAGGCCAGGCCAGGCCAGGCCAGGCCAGGCCAGGCCAGGCCAGGCCAGGCCAGGCCAGGCCAGGCCAGGCCAGGCCAGGCCAGGCCAGGCCAGGCCAGGCCAGGCCAGGCCAGGCCAGGCCAGGGGCCAGGCCAGGCCAGGCCAGGCCAGGCCAGGCCAGGCCAGGCCAGGCCAGGCCAGGCCAGGCCAGGCCAGGCCAGGCCAGGCCAGGCTCAGGCCAGGCCAGGCCAGGCCAGGCCAGGCCAGGCCAGGCCAGGCCAGGCCAGGCCAGGCCAGGCCAGGCCAGGCCAGGCCAGCCAGCTCAGGCCAGGCCAGGCCAGGCCAGGCCAGGCCAGGCCAGGGCCAGGCCAGGCTCAGGCCAGGCCAGGCCAGGCCAGGCCAGGCCAGGCCAGGCCAGGCTCAGGCCAGGCCAGGGCCAGGCCCAGGCCAGGCCAGGCCAGGCCAGGCCAGGCCAGGCCAGGCTCAGGCCAGGCCCAGGCCAGGCCAGGCCAGGGCCAGGCCAGCCAGCCAGGCCAGGCCAGGCCAGGCCAGGCCAGGCCAAGGCCAGGCCAGGCCAGGCCAGGCCAGGCCAGGCCAGGCCAGGCCAGGCCAGGCCAGGCCAGGCCAGGGCCAGGCCAGGGCCAGGCCAGGCCAGGCCAGGCCAGGCCAGGCCAGGCCAGGCCAGGCCAGGCCAGAGGCCAGGCCAGGCCAGGCCAGGCCAGGCCAGGCCAGCTCAGGCCAGGCCAGGCCAGGCCAGGCCAGGCCAGGCCAGGCCAGGCCAGGCCAGGCCAAGGCCAGGCCAGGCCAGGCCAGGCCAGGCCAGGCCCAGGCCAGGCCAGGCCAGGCCAGGCCAGGCCAGGCCAGGCCAGGCCAGGCCAGGCCAGGCCAGGCCAGGCCAGGCCAGGCCAGGCCAGGCCAGGCCAGGCCAGGCCAGGCCAGGCCAGGCCAGGGCCAGGCCAGGGCCAGGCCAGGCCAGGCCAGGCCAGGCCAGGCCAGGCCAGGCCAGGCCAGGCCAGGGCCAGGCCAGGCCAGGCCAGGCCAGGCCAGGCCAGCCAGCCAGCCAGGCCAGGCCAGGCCAGGGCCAGGCCAGGCCAGGCCAGGCCAGGCTACCAGGCCAGGCCAGGCCAGGCCAGGCCAGGCCAGGGCTCAGGCCAGGGCCAGGCCAGGCCAGGCCGCAGGCCAGGCCAGCCAGGGCCAGGCCAGGCCAGGCCAGGCCAGGCCACAGCCAGCCTCAGGGCCAGGCCAGGCTCAGGCCAGGCCAGGCCAGGCCAGGGCCAGGCCAGGCCAGGCCAGGCCAGGCCAGGCCCCAGCCAGGCCAGGCCAGGCCAGGCCCAGGCCAGGCCAGGCCAGGCCAGGCCAGGCCAGGCCAGCCAGGGCCAGGCCCAGGCACAGGCCAGGCCAGGCCAGGCCAGGCCAGGCCAGCTAGCCAGGCCAGGCCAGGCCAGGCCAGGGCCAGGCCAGGCCAGGCCAGGCCAGGGCCAGGGCCAGGGCCAGGCCAGGCCAGGCAGCAGGCCAGGCCAGGCCAGGGCCAGGCCAGGCCAGGCCAGGCCAGGCCAGGCCAGGCTTGAAGTTGTGTTGTGTTGTGTTGTGTTGTGTTGTGTTGTGTTGTGTTGTGTTGTGTTGTGTTGTGTTGTGTTGTGTTGTGAAGTTGTGTTTAGGTTGTGTTGTGTTGTGTTGTGTTGTGTTGTGTTGTGTTGTGTTGTGTTGTGTTGTGTTGTGTTGTGTTGTGTTGTGTTGTGTTGTGTTGTGTTGTGTTGTGTTGTGTTGTGTTGTGTTGTGTTGAAGAAGTTGTGTTGTGTTGTGTTGTGTTGAAGAAGAAGAAGAAGTTGTGTTGTGTTGAAGAAGAAGAAGCAGTTG
>NW_026973731.1:0-20000 GCF_035594125.1 Scylla paramamosain
TTCAGTGCAAGGATCAATATTTTTAGAGCAGACAGCAGTTTTAACTCAGCCTAACCTAACCTAACCTAACCTAACCTAACCTAACCTAACCTAACCTAACCTAACCTAACTCAGCCTAACCTAACCTAACCTAACCTAACAATTCTACAGGTCCATGAAGGCAGTGCTGCAGCAAGGGCCGGTCTCAGGGTACATGACAAGATTCTACAATGCAATGGCTATGATTTTACGATGGTTACGCACAAGAAGGTTGTCGATTATATAAGAAAACATCCAGTACTGAATCTTTTGGTTGCAAGGCGGGGTGTGACGTGACACTCCTAGATTGAGTGTGGCAGTGTGTGGGTGTGTGTGGCAGTGTTTGGGTGTGTGTGTGGTGTGTCTGGGTGTGTGTGGCAGTGTTTGAGTGAGTGTGGCAGTGTTTGGGTGTGTGTGGCGCAGTGTTTGAGTGAGTGTGACAGTGCCTTTGGGTGTGTGTTGCATGTGTCTGGGTGTGTGTGGCAGTGTTTGAGTGAGTGTGGCAGTGTTCAGGTGTGTGTGGCAGTGTTTGAGTGTGTGTGGCAGTGTTTGAGTGTGTGTGGCAGTGTTTTGTGTGTGTGTGGCAGTGTTTGGGTGTGTGCAGTGTCTGGGAAGTGTGTATGGCAGCACGGAGTGAGTGTGGCAGCAGTCCAGGTGTGTGTGGCAGTGTCTGAGTGTGTGTGCGCGCCTGTTTGAGTGTGTGTGCGCAGTGTTTCTCCTGCGTGTGCACAGCGGCTCTGGGTGTGTGGCAGTGCCTAGGTGTGTGTGTCCGGGTGTGTGTGGCAGTGCGTCCATGTGTGTGGCAGTGCCTAGAGTGAGTGTGGCAGTGTCTGGGTGTGTGTGGCAGTGTCTCGAGTGGGAGTGTGACAGTGTTTGGGTGTGTGTGCGCGTGTCCGGTGTGTGTGGCAGCGTCTCGAGTGGAGCGTGGCAGGTGTCCAGGTGTGTGCGGCAGTGTTTGAGTGTGTGTGGCATATGTTTGAGTGTGTGTGGCGCGCTCTGTGTGTGCGCGTGTTACCTGGGTGTAAGAAGCAGTGTCTGGGTGTGTGTGCGCAGTGTGTTTGAGTGAGCGTGGCACAGTCCGTGTGTGTGTGCCAAGTGCCTGAGTGTGTGCGCAGTGTTTGAGTGCGTGCGGCAGTGTTCCTGTCAGTGTGTGTGACAGTGTCTGGCCCTGTGTGGCAGTGTCTGGGTGTGTGCATGGCAGTGTCCGGTGTGTGCGCATGCGTCCGGGTGTGTGCGCGCGCGTTCTCAGTGCGTCTAAGCGCCTGGGTGTGTGTGCGCGCGTCCGCCTGTGTGTGGCAGTGTTTGAGCGCGTGTGGCAGTGTTTGGGTGTGTGTGGCGCGTCCGGGCGTGTGCGCGCAGTGTCCGCGTGTGGCAGCGTTTGGGTGTGTGTGGCAGTGTTTGAGCGTGTGCGGCTAGCGTCCGCGTGTGTGTGGCAGTGTTTCAGCGGAGCCAGGGGCAGTGTTTGAGTGAGTGTGGCAGCGTTTGGGTGTGCGCAGCGGCTCGATGATGTACAAGCGTCTGGGCGCGTACAGCGTCTGATGAGCGCAGCGTTGGCCCGGAGTGAGTGCGGCGCGTCCGGTGTGTGTGGCAGTGTCTGGGTGTGTGTGGCAGTGTTTGGGTGTGTGTGGCAGTGTTTGGGTGTGTGTGGCAGTGTTTGGGTGTGTGTGGCAGTGTTTGAGTGAGTGTGGCAGTGTTTTCTGTGTGTGTGTGGCAGTGTTTGGGGTGTGTGGCAGTGTTTGGGTGTGTGTGGCAGTGTTTGAGTGTGTGTGGCAGTGTTTGAGTGAGTGTGGCAGTGTTTGGGTGTGTGTGGCAGTGTCTGGGTGTGTGTGGCAGTGTTTGAGTGAGTGTGGCAGTGTCTGGGTGTGTGTGGCAGTGTCTGGGTGTGTGTGGCAGTGTCTGGGTGTATTAGAGAGAGAGAGAGAGATTGTCAAGAAGATTTATAAAAGAAAAGGAAAAGAAAAATATTTAAAAGAAGAGAGAGAGAGAGAGAGAGAGAGAGAGAGAGAGAGAATAATAACGATAAAATATGTGTTGATTTTTATATTTCTCAATGTAGTTGATTTATTACCTATTATTATTTTATTATTTTTCTATCATCCATATTATTATTGTTATTGATGTTATTATTGTTGCATGTAGCTACAACGATGATAATAATGTTTGCTGATTAGAGAAGAAATATATTATTGATCTGGTTTTGTTGTTTTTATGCACATTGTATTGGTAAGCAGTAGTAGTAGTAGTAGTAGTAGTGAAAATAAAAATGTTACTTTAGAATATCCACATTTTATTAAACTCTTCAAATAATTATAGATATTTTCTCTTCCTCTTTCTTCTTCCTCATCTCAACAACAGGGTGACGCAAGGCTTGTCATGATCAGCTGACTGGCGGTGCATCTTTACATTTTCTTGCGTCATGTTGCATCTTTCAAATATAACGTAATGATTTATACTGATCAATAAAATAAAAGATAAATAAATAATGTTCTTGATCGAGTGTTGGTGTCATAATGTGTTTGAGTTTTTATTATCATTATTATTTATTTATAGTCATTTGGGGGAATTAATGACCCGGACCTTTTAGGGGTAAAAATCGAACGCCCCCCTTGGGGGGGGTTTGAACACTCCTAAATTGAAATCTCTCTCATATGTAGGTAGAAGAAGTATTGAAGTATTTTCTGTATTTTTTTGGGATTTCCAAAATGAAAAATATAAGTATGAGATCAATTATCCCAAAACCATGGAAAAAAAGTTTTGTCCAAACATTTTTCAAGTTTTACTCAATAATAATTTTTTGCCCCCTAAATTATTTTTCGCTTTCCATCGGGGTAAAATATGAATCCTGGGGTGAAAAGTGACCATCCTATGTGTTTCCTCAATGATTCTACTGTCCCCACAGTTTGGGGAAGGGGGGTCAATGTGGGGCCAATTATGACCAAGTATGGGGTAAATAATGACCAAATTGTCATATTCATTATTTACCCCCCATTCACTTTTTACCTCAACTCTTTTTTTCCCCACATATGATTTTTTACCCCAATCTTGGACATTTTTTACCCCCCATGATTTTATTCACAACATAATTTATGTATATATATATAAAAATATATATATTCTGGTATTCTAGTCTCCGGAACAATTGATAAAACCTGATCTAGGAACTATACTGTGTAATATAATCTACTAAATTCTATTTCCAGAGTAAATAGACGGGTGCATTTAACATAAGGCTATCACAGTATCATCTAACATCTATCAGAAAGGTACGGACCTATAAAAAGAAAAAGAAACAATATAATGAAGTTACAATTGCAGTAGCAATTAATGAAGTAATGGCAGGATCATCTATCAAGAGAACTGCTAAGAAATATGGAATGAGTAGTGGAATGTTGTGGAACCGTGTCCAGATGAAAAAATGTAATACTGAGCACAAGGATAATAGGGTAATTGATATATGTATACGGTTTTCAGTTGTAAATGAACCTAAAATGGATATATACTGTACAAATGTAATATATATACTGTGTAAAATATTATTGGGGTAAGGTGACGAAGACCTTTACAAATGATGATGACGACGATGACATTGAAAAGGTAGAAGTTGACTTCCTTCAGCAAAAGGCATTTGGTAGTAACCCACATGACTGGACGTGGTGCGAAAGACCAGTAAAAGACATTGAAGTATTAGAGTCACAGTACATATTTTATGGACCTGTGCTCCCAGAAATCAAAAAAGGAGTTTTCATTTTCCCTGATGTAGAGGCAAATGACTGTCTTCTTCGTCGTAAAAAGGAAGGGCTCTGTTAATTAATTTTCTTAACAGAATGGAACTGACCTAGTACTAGGGTCATTATTTACTCCATTAATTTTTTCCCCACATGATTTTTTTTACCCCAAAATTGTCATTTTTTTTCACTACAGGCAAATTTGCCAAATTTTCAAATAACTCAGTTTGTTTAGTGATTATTAGAGAAAATTCATCTCTATGAACTCTATTAGAATCCAAAGGAATTATAATTTAGAGAAGTTTCAGCCCTTTTATTTTTTGCCCCTCGCAATTAATTTCTTACCCCATTTGGGGGCAACAAATGATTCTGTCTTTTTCAGTTATTAAGAAAAAAATATAAAGATTAGAACAAAATACGGTACAACATTGAAAGCACAACAGAATTATACATATCTTACGGTATTTGTTTTTTTTCTAAGGCAAGTATTAAAGGCTACAGGTTGATGTTAATGAAAACTTTCATTTATTCCCCCAAATGACTATATTTATTTTTATTGTAATAATGAGTGTCTTATAATACACAGGGATTAATACGTAGATGAATACAAATAGAGAACAGGAACAGCAAACACTAACTAATCAATCAATGAAATAAACAAAGAAATATGAAAAAATATATCAGGCTCTTAATATTTATGAAAGATGTATTGCCGCTGGATGAATAAATAATGGGGGCATTGGGACTCAAATCTAGGTTAATATTACAACCATTATTTCTACACAAAGAACAGAGAGATAACATGGAAAGGACCTAGTAACAGTCAGGGCCGCTATAGACGTCACAAGGCCACCAAGACATAGGATTACAATGGTGAAATAAACAAAAGAGCATCAAATTAACAAAAGACAAGCCGCCGCTAAGGGATTTAAAGGGAATCGGAACTGGAGGCTTGGCTGGTGAGGTGAGCAGAATAGCGCTTCAGTGCCCGCCCAGGCGTTGGAGAGGGAGGATATACAGCGCATTGCTCCGTTCCCGCCATTTTAAGATTATTTACAATGAAGTGGCAATATCGAGAGGAACACCCGTTTGAGAAGAGACGGGCTGAAGGGGAAAAGATCAGGAAGAAGTATCCAGACAGAGTACCGGTGAGAACTAGGAAAATAATTGCAATATTTCTCGTTAAAAAATATGACGTCTTAGTCACCAACCAAAATGGCGTGTCTCTCTCTCTCTCTCTCTCTCTCTCTCTCTCTCTCTCTCTCTCTCTCTCTCTCTCTCTCTCAAATTTGCCTTCCTCCTCCTCCAAGTTGTTATATTGTTTAAATAAAGCAAGATTATTATTTTTTATTTATTTACGCTGTTAGAAATAGTAGTAGTAATAGTAAACATTATTATTATTATTATTATTATTCGTATTTTGATGAGGAAAATTTCATTCTGACAATTCGCTTAAGTTCATTTTCGTCTCATCATTATAACTCTCTCTCTCTCTCTCTCTCTCTCTCTCTCTCTCTCTCTCTCTCTCTCTCTCTCTCTCTCTCTCTCTCTCTCTCTCTCTCTCCGTTAGTCCGGTTTAAATTTAGTGCGTTGGTTCTTTAATTCAGTTCAGTTCAGCTACAGTTCAGTTCAGTTCGGTTCAATTCAGTTCAGTTCAGTTCAATTCAGCTCCAGTTCAGTTCAGTTCGGTTCAATTCAGTTCAGTTCAGTTCAATTCAGCTCCAGTTCAGTTCGGTTCAATTCAGTTCAGTTCAGTTCAGTTCAGTTCAGCTCCAGTTCAGTTCAGTTCGGTTCAATTGAGTTCAGTTCAGTTCAGTTCAGCTCCAGTTCAGTTCAGTTCGGTTCAATTCAGTTCAGTTCGGTTCAGTTCAGCTCCAGTTCAGTTCAGTTCGGTTCAATTCAGTTCAGTTCAGTTCAGTTCAGCTCCAGTTCAGTTCAGTTCGGTTCAATTCAGTTCAGTTCAATTCAGTTCAGTTCGGTTCAATTCAGTTCAGTTCAATTTCAGTTCAATTCAGTTCAGTTCAATTCAGTTCAGTTCAGTTCGGTTCAATTCAGTTCAGTTCAATTCAGTTCAGTTCAGTTCAGCTTCACATTATCATTAGAACCTTATTTCTATTTATTTATTTATTTATTTATTTATTTATTTATTTATTTATATTTTTCTACCATCACACATTTGTCATATTAAATAGATCTTGTTTTTTTTCTTTTTTTTTCTTTTTTTCAGAATGGTAACTTTAATTGCTGTCAAAGTTTATTTATTTATTGACCAATTCACTGATCTTCCTCCTCCTTCTTCTTCTTCTTCTTCTTCTTCTTCTTCTTCTTCTTCTTCTTCTTCTTCTTCTTCTTCAACCCAGTAAGTTTGTTTCTAAATCTTTTGTAGTTAGGTTAGGTTAAGTTAGGTTAAGTTAAATTAGGTTAGGTTAGGTTAGGTTAAGTTAGGTTAGGTTAAGTTAGGTTTGGTTAAGTTAAGTTAGGTTAGGTTAAGTTAGGTTAGTTAAGTTAGGTTAGGTTAGGTTAAGTTAGGTTTGGTTAGGTTAGGTTTGGTTAAGTTAAGTTAGGTTAAGTTAGGTTAGGTTAAGTTTGGTTAGGTTAAGTTAGGTTTGGTTAGGTTAAGTTAGGTTTGGTTAGGTTAAGTTAGGTTTGGTTAAGTTTGGTTAGGTTAAGTTAGGTTAGGTTAGGTTTGGTTAAGTTTGGTTAGGTTAAGTTAGGTTAAGTTAGGTTAGGTTAAGATAGGTTAGGTTTTCTTCATTAGAGGTTTGGCCTTGAATGTCAAAGGTCAGCTGGTTAAGACATTATGATAAACTTTTGTCTCTATCATGGTTCAATATTTAGAGTTTGTGTATAATTATTAAATTGCAATGTTTTCTTATCATTTACTTATCATTTTTCTTATCATTTATCATGTATAATTATTAAATTGCAATGTTTTCTTATCATTTACTCTATTATTAAATCATTCATTCATATTAAATTTTCACATTCCACAAAGGCATCTCACTTAATTTCTTCCCCCTTGTAGTGTGCGTCTGTACACCTGTTCGCCGTACGCTGAGATTTTCCAAGGCGTTTTTGTCTATACTTTAAATATTTTGTGGTCCTTGCGCCTCCTTCCGCCTTCTCTACCTTCTGTTCTGTGAAAGCCCCTCTTGTTTTGTGTCGTCGCCTTGATATGCCAGTGTCGTGATGTTCACAGCTATTAATCGTGCCCCGTTCAAACGAGTCTTGTACGTCACACCCACGCTTTCTGTTCAGTCTTTCCTAAATGTGATTGAAATTGCCGATATCCTGTATCCTTTCGTCGCTGAACCCAATTTCTTCTGTAAAAATTTGTGTCGGCCAAGAAAACTAAAGAGGACCTGTTGCAGCCTTGTGGGATGCCATTTGTTTGTTTGTTTGTTTGTTAGTATTCCCTATTGTTCGTTATTGAAATAGAAATATGTTGAATTATTGTCTTATGATATTTTAAACAGTTATTCCATTCCTCCTCCTCCTCCTCCTCCTCCTCCTCCTCTTAAGTTTGATTAGTTTGTTAGGTTAGGTTAAGTTAGGCATTAAATTTTTTTTCCTAATATTTACCTTAGGTTAGCCTAGGATAAGGGTAGATGGTGGTAGTAGTAGTAGTAGTAGTAGTAGTAGTAGTAGTGGTGGTGGTGGGGTAACTCACACCCAGACACTGCCACACACACTGAAAACACTGCCACACACACCCAAACACTGCCACACACACCCAGACACTGCCACACACACCCAAACACTGCCGCACACACCCAAACAGTGCCACACACACCCAAACACTGCCGCACACACCCAAACACTGCCACACACACTGAAAACACTGCCACACACACTCAAACACTGCCACACACACCCAAACACTGCCACACACACTCAAACACTGCCACACACACCCAAACACTGCCACACACACCCAAATACTGCCACACACACCCAGACACTGCCACACACACCCAGACACTGCCACACACACCCAAACACTGCCACACACACCCAAACACTGCCACACACACCCAAATACTGCCACACACACCCAGACACTGCCACACACACCCAGACACTGCCACACACACCCAAACACTGCCGCACACACCCAAACACTGCCACACACACCCAAACACTGCCACACACACCCAAACACTGCCACACACACCCAAACACTGCCGCACACACCCAAACACTGCCGCACACACCCAAACACTGCCACACACACCCAAACACTGCCACACTGATCAAAAGACCATAACAGAGAGATTCAATATTTTTCTTATTTATTGCAAAACATTAAATTTAAGATATTTCAAATTTTGCAAAACTCACGATGAGTTATGAGATTAAAAGTAGTAGTAGTAGTAGTAGTAGTAGTAGTAGTAGAGAGAGAGAGATTTTAAGATAGATTAGGTTAGGTTAGGTTATAGTAGTAGTAGTAGAGAGAGAGAGAGAGAGAGAGAGAGAGAGGAGTGTGTGTGTGTGTGTGTTTACCTAGTAATGACACACAGAAGAGGTAAGGTAGTATTGTTGTGTCTCTATTAACTGTCTTTATGTGAAAGAATATTTGTAGCACACATGTCTTCCCCCTTCCAGTTTATTCCATGCCTCTGTGCTTCAATGAGGGGAGGTAAACTACTTCATGTTCCTTCTGCCAGTGATTAATTTTATTTTCTTCAGTGTCCTCCTGTTTCTCTTTCATTCATTATAAAAAGATGTCCTCTGTCTAAATTTTGCATCACACTCACCAGTCTGTACAGTGTAAATAAATCGCCTCCCTCTCGTGTCTTTTCTAATGTTTGGAGTCGCACATTTAACTACGCAACTCATATGACATATCTTGCAATTCTTTCATCATGTTTTTGTTGCTGTTCTCTGTGTTCCTTTCAAATTTGTCATGCGTTTTTTTGACGTTTTTTTACTGCCGCGTTTCGTAATCTTGGACGTATCGCTGTGGTGATTATTTTCCTCATCGTTTTTATGTCCAGGTGATCAAAGGCGACTTCGTGTTTCTTTTCAACTTTGTCATGCGTTTTTTTGACGTTTTTTTACTGCCGCGTTTCGTAATCTTGGACGTATCGCTGTGGTGAATTTTTTCCTCGTCGTTTTTATGCCCAGGTGATCAAAGGCGACTCTTCGTGTTTCTTTTCAACTTTTTCATGCGTTTTTTTTGACGTTTTTTTTACTGCCACGTTTCGTAATCTTGGACGTATCGCTGTGGTGAATTTTTTCCTCGCCGTTTCTAGGTCCAGGTGATCAAAGGCGACTCTTCGTGTTTCTTTTCAACTTTTTCATGCGTTTTTTTGACGTTTTTTTACTGCCGCGTTTCGTAATCTTGGACGTATCGCTGTGGTGAATTTTTTCCTCGTCGTTTTTATGCCCAGGTGATCAAAGGCGACTCTTCGTGTTTCTTTTCAACTTTTTCATGCGTTTTTTTGACGTTTTTTTTACTGCCGCGTTTCGTAATCTTGGACGTATCGATGTGGTGAATTTTTTCCTCGTCGTTTCTATGTCCAGGTGATCAAAGGCGACTCTTCGTGTTTCTTTTCAACTTTGTCATGCGTTTTTTTGACGTTTTTTTACTGCCGCGTTTCGTAATCTTGGACGTATCGATGTGGTGAATTTTTTCCTCGTCGTTTCTATGCCCAGGTGATCAAAGGCGACTCTATGTTCCTTAGTAGGCTGAGAGTTTCACCTGTCATCTTGTTAATGTGTTTTTCTGGTGTTTAAATTCTCATAGAAAGAGTCACTCACCAATCTTTTTCTCTTATTTGTTTAATTTAATCTTATAGTTTCAGTTGCACCTTCTGTTACTTTTTCCAAATTTCATCTTTTATTCACTTACCAGAGTTAAATTCCATCTGTCATCTGTTCCACCACTCCCACACCTTGCCTGGAGCTCTCTCTAGTTCTTCACAATCTTCTGTTCCCTTCAGCTTCTCGTAAATTTTGCATCATCAGCAGAAAGACTCGTACAGCTGGATACCTTCACCATATCATCTATGTACACCACAAACATAATTGGTGCCAACAGTGATCCTTGGGGACCCCACTTAGTACTGGGCTCACACTGATATCTGCTCCCTAATCACTGCTCGGATCTGTTTTTTTAAGGAAATTGCAGCATTTTTCCATTAAACCTGTCTTTTCCCACCTTCCACAGCAGTCTTGTGTGTGTCACCCTATCAAAAGCCTTTCTTTAATCTAGATAAACTCATCCATCTCTCTCTCTCCTGTAAGATATCAGTCACTCTTGATACCATATTGAATTAGGAACACAAGGCCTTCATTTTCTAAAGCCTTATTGTCAAGTTGTGAGAATTTCCTTGTCTTTCAGAAACTTGGTGTGTGTGTGTGTGTGTGTGTGTGTGTGTGTGTGTGTGTGTGTGTGTGTGTGTTTCCTCGTCCTCTTCTTCTTCTTCTTCTTCTTCTTCTTCTTCAGTGTGTGTTTATCTCTCCTCCTCCTCCTCCTCCTCCTCCTCCTCCTCCTCCTCCTCCTTGTTCCATTCACTTGGACACAAACATTGAAAATAATCAGATTTTATTTTATTTTGAAAGCTACAGAATTAGATCTCTCTCTCTCTCTCTCTCTCTCTCTCTCTCTCTCTCTCTCTCTCTCTCTCTCTCTCTCTCTCTCTCTCTCTCTCTCTCTCTCTCTCTCAGAACAGTAAGATTGTTATTTTTTATAATTATTTATTTGTTTATTTATTTATTTATTTATTTATTTATTTTCATTTAAACATTGTATAAATTTCATTTGAAGTTTTAAAGTTCGTTTTATTGACCTTCTTCTTCTTCTTCTTCTTCTTCTTCTTCTTCTTCTTCTTCTTCTTCTGCTCCTCCTCCTCCTCCTCCTCCTCCTCCTCCTCCTCCTCCTCCTCCTCCTCCTCCTCCTCCTCCTCCTCCTCCTCCTCCTCCTCCTCCTCCTCCTCCTCCTCCTCCTCTATTCATGACATAACCAATACCCTGTTCATACAACCTAACCTAACCTAACCCAACACAGCCGAACCCCCCCACTGCACTCCAACCAAACCAAACCTTCTTAACAAACCTAACCTAACCTTAACAAACCTAACCTAACCTTAACAAACCTAACCTAACCTAACCTAACCTAACCTGACCTAACCTAACCTAACCTGACCTAACCTAACCTAACCCACAGGTGATCGTGGAGAAGGCCCCCAAGGCTCGTATTGGAGACCTGGACAAGAAGAAATATTTAGTACCTTCTGACCTGACAGTGGGGCAGTTCTACTTTCTGATAAGGAAACGGATTCATTTGAGGCCTGAAGATGCCTTGTTTTTCTTCGTCAACAATGTGATTCCCCCCACCTCTGCTACCATGGGCTCTCTCTACCAGGTGAGCGAGTGTGAGAGAGAGAGAGAGAGAGAGAGAGAAAGAGAGGTTATTTGAGTAATATAAGATTATGTGAATTTTTTTATTTTCTCTTTGTGTGTCTTCACCACCACCACCACCACCACTACCAGCAACAGCACCTCCAACTCAAGATCTCTATATTCACACAGAGGAAGTAGCAATAAGTCTTAGGACAAGTGACAAGAGAGAGAAAGCAGGAGGTTCTATTACAAGGCATACCGCATATACCATAAGTGTGTTCACAGATAGCAGAATAGCAGTAAATTTGGTGACTAGTAGAGGAGGAGGCCTTGAGGTAGTGACAAATAAGGAGAAGGAGGAGGGGAACAAGAATGCCAGTATAGAAATTAAGACAGGAATACAAAGAAAAGCCAAACAGCAATAGACCTAATTACCTCCAGGGATTAGAGACAGAAAGGTCATGCGATTAATTGGAGAATCAGACCAGTTAATAAGCATGGAATTGATAGAAAGCTTGTATGTGTGTGTACAGACTGCGGGTGACTGGCTTAGAAACATCATGAGTGTTGACGGAAACTTGTCGTGCTGGATAGGTCAGGAACAGTGCGATTGTAAACAAGCTGTGTTCAAAATAAGGAAGGTTTATGATTGAATAGGTTGCTGGCTTGGAAAAAAATACTACTACTACTACTACTACTACTACTACTACTAATTATTCTCTCTCTCTACAGGAACATCACGAGGACGACTTCTTCCTCTACATCGCCTACAGTGACGAGAGTGTGTATGGCTGTTAGAGAGAGAGAGAGAGAGAGAGAGAGAGAGAGAGAGAGAGAGGGGCTGAAGAAATGAAGAGAGAAGCTGCTACTACTGCTGCTGCTACTACTACTACTACTACTACTACTACTACTACTACTACTACTACTACTGTCAGCATTATTATAGATGGTCTCTCTCTCTCTCTCTCTCTCTCTCTCTCTCTCTCTCTCTCTCTCTCTCTCTCTCTCTCTCTCTCTCTCTCTGTTGATCTAAGTCAAATATATAAGTAGTATGTTGGGTTAGAGAGAGAGAGAGAGAGAGAGAGAGAGAGAGATTCATGATAATATATATATACAGGAAAATAAAGGAAAAAATAAATAAATGTAAAATAAATAAAAAAATAAATAAAGTGTTTAAGGAAATAATATATTAAAAAAAAATATATAATTATTAAGAGGTCAAAATATATATATGCTTTCTTAGTTAACCCTTCCACCTGCTACCACCACCACCACCGCCACTACTACTACTACTACTACTACTACTACTACTACTACCATCTCTTCCAATCTTCTCTTCCCACCTCCTCCTCCTCCTCTTCTGTCTTGCCTCCCACTACCACCACCAATACCACCACCACCACCACCACCACCATAGCAGTTCAAGGGGTTAACTATTCTTGTGAAAGGTAAGAATGTGTGTGTGTGTGTGTGTGTGTGTGTGTGTGTGTAACTCAACAAAAAGGCAAGAAATTATTATTATTATTATTATTTTGCGTTTAGGTTGGAGGGTTGAGAGAGAGAGAGAGAGTGAGCTGTAATTGCCCAACCTTGGCTGTTACTACTACTATTACCACCTACTGTCAAAAATTACACAAAAAATAATAAAATATGAAAATTCGCTGTCTGTTTTTAATTCACAAGCACCACCACCACCACTACTACTACTATTACGACTACTACTACTATGAACTAAGGAATAATTTAGCTATGTGCCCTTAAATGTTTTGTGTGTGTGTGTGTGTGTGCCTGCCTGCCTGTCTGTCTGTCTGTCTGTCAGTCTTCCTGTGTGTGTGTGTGTAAGTCACAATTACAAGAGCTAGCTGGAACAAAGGATCTCTCAGACAAGGCTGCAACACCACCTGTTCTGCGTCTCCCTGCCGACACAAGAGTAAGATTAATTTCAATATGGTGCTCAGTATGATAGAAAACCGCCTCTGGGAAAAAGATGGGTATATTGTTTCAAGGTGTTGCTGTGCAGTCTTGCCCCGTATGTTAAATGCCGTGGACTCACTAGCTAGCAGGCCTACATGTGGCAGTATCTGTACAAAACACCTGTTTCCTGTTTAAGAACACAAGGGTTAACACAGACGCAGTAATCAATGTTTTGGTGTTCCGTTGACAGTAAGTTCAGGGTACGAAACTGCATTTTGCCATTAGAGCAAACTGGCAACTCGCTTCTCAGACTAAATAAAGAAAATTACCGAGAAAATAAGTACATGGCAACTTCAGTGTTTTGAAAGCAGAGCCAGTGAGGGATTCAATGTTAGATGTACTGTCATGGGAGAAGGTGTTTTTGTACGACTGCTCCTTGCTTCGGCTAATAAAACGCCTGTAACTGAGAGGGAGGGAAAGAAGGAAGGGCGTCACTGTCAGAAAGATGAAGAGAATGGAGAAATGAGGTATTGGGAGAAGGGGAGGAAGAAGGAAGGGCTGAGGGGCGTTGCTATCAGAAAGAAGAGAATTGAAGAAGTGACGTATTGAGAGAAGGGGAGGAAGGAGAAGGAAGGGCTGAGAGAGACGTCGCTGTCGGAAAGAAGAGAATTGAAGTGACGTACTGGAAGGGGAGGAAGGAGAAGGAAGGGCTGATAGAGACGTCGCTGTCAGAAAGAAGAGAATTGAAGTGACGTACTGGAAGGGGAGGAAGGAGAAGGAAGGGCTGATAGAGACGTCGCTGTCAGAAAGAAGAGAATTGAAGTGACGTACTGGAAGGGGAGGAAGGAGAAGGAAGGGCTGAGAGACGTCGCTGTCAGAAAGAAGAGAATTGAATTAGTGACGTACTGGAAGGGGAGGAAGGAGAAGGAAGGGCTGAGAGAGACGTCGCTGTCAGAAAGAAGAGAATAATAATTGAAGTGACGTACTGGAAGGGGAGGAAGGAGAAGGAAGGGCTGAGAGAGACGTCGCTGTCAGAAAGAAGAGAATTGAAGTGACGTACTGGAAGGGGAGGAAGGAGAAGGAAGGGCTGATAGAGACGTCGCTGTCAGAAAGAAGAGAATTGAAGTGACGTACTGGAAGGGGAGGAAGGAGAAGAAGGGCTGAGAGACGTCGCTGTCAGAAAGAAGAGAATTGAAGTGACGTACTGGAAGGGGAGGAAGGAGAAGGAAGGGCTGATAGAGACGTCGCTGTCAGAAAGAAGAGAATTGAAGTGACGTACTGGAAGGGGAGGAAGGAGAAGGAAGGGCTGAGAGACGTCGCTGTCAGAAAGAAGAGAATTGAAGTGACGTACTGGAAGGGGAGGAAGGAGAAGGAAGGGCTGAGAGACGTCGCTGTCAGAAAGAAGAGAATTGAAGTGACGTACTGGAAGGGGAGGAAGGAGAAGGAAGGGCTGATAGAGACGTCGCTGTCAGAAAGAAGAGAATTGAAGTGACGTACTGGAAGGGGAGGAAGGAGAAGAAGGGCTGAGAGACGTCGCTGTCAGAAAGAAGAGAATTGAATTAGTGACGTACTGGAAGGGGAGGAAGGAGAAGAAGGGCTGATAGAGACGTCGCTGTCGGAAAGAAGAGAATTGAAGTGACGTACTGGAAGGGGAGGAAGGAGAAGGAAGGGCTGATAGAGACGTCGCTGTCGGAAAGAAGAGAATTGAAGTGACGTACTGGAAGGAGAGGAAGGAGAAGGAAGGGCTGATAGAGACGTCGCTGTCAGAAAGAAGAGAATTGAAGTGACGTACTGGAAGGGGAGGAAGGAGAAGGAAGGGCTGATAGAGACGTCGCTGTCAGAAAGAAGAGAATTGAATTAGTGACGTATTGGGAGAAGGGGAGGAAAATTATATTCGTAGTGGACTAAAAATGTGCTAGGTCCTGGTACTGGGATGCAGAAATGCGTTGTTGAGGGAAAATTGTGAGGTTTTAAAGAGTTCCTGAAGACAAGAATACTATTACAGTGAATGTTACGAGGTTTAATAGAATGGTGAGATGAAATGAAAATGCATCACAGCGATTGGCAGTGAAGAGAGTTGTGTGTTGGTGAAATGCAGCGATGAGGGCCGCTGGAGTGTCGCAGTCATATGAATGTTCCTTGTGACAGCTCAATGAACATTTAAGCATGACAATTTAAAGTCAATAAAGTATCCCAAAGCTGGGTTAGCTGAGCACTAGGTATATCAAAGTGTCTGTCAGCGCCTTCCATGACATCAAGAGACAATTCAAGGTACTTCGTCAGCTTACAGCAAGACGATAATAAAAAAAAAACAAATATTTTGCGCCTGGCCACCGCAGTTTCTAGCGTTCCTCATCCCTTCATTTATTCACCAACATACTCACACACACTTCACTGTTAATAGCTGTGATGCATTTTCAATTAATTTCATCATTCTACTGAATAATAAAAAAAACAAATATTTTGCGCCTGGCCACCGCAGTTTCTAGCGTTCCTCATCCCTTCATTTCTTCACCAACATACTCACACACACTTCACTGTTAATAGCTGCGATGCATTTTCAATAATTTCATCATTCTACTGAATAATAAAAAAAAAACATATTTTGCGCCTGGCCACCGCAGTTCCTAGCGTTCCTCATCCCTTCATTTCTTCACCAACATACTCACACACACTTCACTGTTAATAGCTGCGATGCATTTTCAATTAATTTCATCATTCTACTGAAGCTTTTCACATTTATACTTTATAATCAAAGCGTGTGTACCTTCCCGCCATCACGTCACATTACATTTAAAAACAGTGAGATAAAACCCTAAACTTACTGTCAATGAACACCAAAATATTGATTACTGTCTGTGTTAACCCTTGTCATCTTAAACAGGAAACAGGCAGGCGTGTTATGTACAGACACTGCCACATGTAGGCCTACTGGCTGGCTGGCTGCTCTGACAAGGCAACACACACACACACACACACACACACACGAGAAATAGCCAGTCTCATTTGTTGATGCACCCTAATTAACACTTTTCTTTAGCTTGTAACATTTATATTAGCTATAAACTGCAAAACGTATTCATTTAAATCCTTTTCTTCATTTACAGATGCTTGTGAAGACTTGGCACTGTTTATAGAGTCGAGAGCTGTCACAAATTGCATAGATAAAAAAAAAAAAAAGTTTAAAAGCTACAAATGACTTTAATTAACTTTATCACTACACTAAATGAAAACCATTAAGTAGTGACGATTCCATCCCACCTACTGACTTTATCAACAAATACGAGTCAAGAAGAAGAAGAAGAAGGTGTGGATCGAAACCAAATATGGGATGAATAAATTAGATGAACGGGTGGTAACATGAATAAAATGGATGAATACATGGATGGATTTTGACTTAAACATGGCATGGATGTATGAACGGATGATAACTAATACTTGCGATGGCTACCTGATATTTAGTGGTAGTTTAAAAGAGTGGAATGACTAAATGCCCTACTGATCTCTGCTACATCCATTTTCCTTCCACTGAAAAACCACATCGATTCCACATTTCCTTGAGGCATTTCCAAAGATAACCTGATCAGCCACCAGTCCACACACCCAACACAATTTCTACCCAAGAGTATTTGAGAGCCTAGTCAGGAACGCTACTCGTCATTAAAAGTGTTGGTGTTTGTTTCAAGGCCTAAATGTAAAAAAAAGTGGGTTATTTTCACACAAGGCCTGCCACATGTAGGCCTAATCAATTCTTGCAGCCTGCCTTCCTGTTCCTTTAGGCTGTACAATGTAACAAGTGGACACTGCAAGGCCTATAGTGATGCAACACGAGTAACATGATATCTTAAGGTTGTGTAGGAAACCATTAGGCCTACACATAACAGTTCCCTGAAGATGATTCCACATATTAACACCGTAACATGATAATCTTAAGGTTGTGTAGGAAACCATTAGGCCTACACATAACAGTTCCCTGAAGATGATTCCACGTATTTACACCGTAACATGATAATCTTAAGGTTGTGTAGGAAACCATTAGGCCTACACATAACAGTTCCCTGAAGATGATTCCACATATTTAAGCCTGTCTAATCTTCTCTTAAGCTTCCCTAATGACTCACCACCAACGAGGTAATGCAGCAATGCGAGAAATGTTCTTATTTACACGAAAGTTTGGGATGAAAAGATTATATTTTGCAGTTTCCGGCACAGGATTATAACAAGACTAGTTCACCCTGCCTGGCAAAGAACAAGATTAATTTCACCCTGGGTAGCAAAGAACAACAATTTTCACCCTGGGTAGCAAAGAACAAGACAATTTTCACCCTGCCAGACAAAGAACAACACAAATTTCACCCTGCCAGGCAAACAACAACAATTTTCACCCTGGGTAGCAAAGAACAAGACAAATTTCACCCTGCCAGACAAAGAACAACAATTTTCACCCTGGGTAGCAAACAACAAGACAATTTTCACCCTGCCAGACAAAGAACAACAATTTTCACCCTGGGTAGCAAAGAACAAGACTAATTTCACCCTGCCAGACAAAGAACAAGACAATTTTCACCCTGGATAGCAAACAACAAGACAAATTTCACCCTGGGTAGCAAAGAACAACAATTTTCACCCTAGGTAGCAAAGAACAAGACAAATTTCACCCTGCCAGACAAAGAACAACAAATTTCATCCTGGGTAGCAAAGAACAACAATTTTCACCCTAGATAGCAAAGAACAAGACAAATTTCACCCTGGGTAGCAAAGAATAACACAAATTTCATCCTGCCAGGCAAAGAACAACAATTTTCCCCCTGGGTAGCAAAGAACAAGACAAATTTCACCCTGCCAGACAAAGAACAAGACAAATTTCACCCTGCCAGGCAAAGAACAACAATTTTCACCCTAGGTAGCAAAGAACAAGACAAATTTCACCCTGCCAGACAAAGAACAACAATTTTCACCCTGGGTAGCAAACAACAAGACAATTTTCACCCTGCCAGACAAAGAACAACAATTTTCACCCTGGGTAGCAAACAACAAGACAATTTTCACCCTGCCAGACAAAGAACAACAATTTTCACCCTGGGTAGCAAACAACAAGACAAATTTCACCCTGGGTAGCAAAGAACAACAATTTTCACCCTAGGTAGCAAAGAACAAGACAAATTTCACCCTGCCAGACAAAGAACAACAATTTTCACCCTGGGTAGCAAAGAACAACAATTTTCACCCTGGGTAGCAAAGAACAAGACAAATTTCACCCTGCCAGACAAAGAACAACAATTTTCACCCTGGGTAGCAAACAACAAGACAATTTTCACCCTGCCAGACAAAGAACAACAATTTTCACCCTGGTAGCAAAGAACAAGACAAATTTCACCCTGCCAGACAAAGAACAACAATTTTCACCCTGGGTAGCAAAGAACAAGACAAATTTCACCCTGGGTAGCAAAGAACAACAATTTTCACCCTGGGTAGCAAAGAACAAGACAAATTTCACCCTGCCAGACAAAGAACAACACAATTTTCACCCTGGGTAGCAAACAACAAGACAAATTTCACCCTGCCTGGCAAAGAACAACAATTTTCACCCTGGGTAGCAAAGAACAAGACAAATTTCACCCTGCCAGGCAAAGAACAACAATTTTCACCCTGGGTAGCAAAGAACAAGACAAATTTCACCCTGCCAGACAAAGAACAACAATTTTCACCCTGGGTAGCAAAGAACAAGACAATTTTCACCCTGCCAGACAAAGAACAACAATTTTCACCCTGGGTAGCAAACAACAAGACTAATTTCACCCTGCCAGACAAAGAACAACAATTTTCACCCTGGGTAGCAAAGAACAAGACAAATTTCACCCTGCCAGACAAAGAACAACAATTTTCACCCTGGGTAGCAAAGAACAAGACAAATTTCACCCTGCCAGACAAAGAACAACAATTTTCACCCTGGGTAGCAAAGAACAAGACAAATTTCACCCTGCCAGACAAAGAACAACAATTTTCACCCTGGGTAGCAAAGAACAAGACTAATTTCACCCTGCCAGACAAAGAACAACAATTTTCACCCTGGGTAGCAAAGAACAAGACAAATTTCACCCTGCCTGACAAAGAACAACAATTTTCACCCTGGGTAGCAAAGAACAAGACAAATTTCACCCTGCCAGACAAAGAACAACACAAATTTCACCCTGCCAGGCAAAGAACAACAATTTTCACCCTGCCAGACAAAGAACAACACAAATTTCACCCTGCCAGACAAAGAACAACACAATTTTCACCCTGGGTAGCAAAGAACAAGACAAATTTCACCCTGGGTAGCAAAGAACAACACAATTTTCACCCTGGGTAGCAAAGAACAAGACAAATTTCACCCTGCCAGACAAAGAACAACAATTTTCACCCTGGGTAGCAAAGAACAAGACTAATTTCACCCTGCCAGGCAACAAAGAAGACTAGTTCACCCTGCTTGCCAAACTACCATGACATTTCACCCTGAGTAGCAAAGAACAACACAATTTTCACCCTGGCAAGCGAAGAACAAGACTAACTTCACCCTGGTTGGCAAGTTTAAATACACTCGTCATTAAAAGTGTTGGTGTTTGTTTCAAGGCCTAAATGTAAAAAAAAAACGGGTTATTTTCACACAAGGCCTGCCACATGTAGGCCTAATCAATTCTTGCAGCCTGCCTTCCTGTTCCTTTAGGCTGTACAATGTAACAAGTGGACACTACAAGGTCTGCAATGTTGCCAAGGAGAAAATGTAAACCACTGATTGGGTAACTGAAATTAATTTGGTAACACTGAGTGACTGAAGATTGACCTGACCTAACTGAGGCTGACCTGACCTGACCTTACTGAAATTAACTTGGTAATGGACACTAAACGAGAGAGAGACTTACTAACCTAACCTAACTAACCTAACTAACCTCACACAGACTGGTTCATCTTCTTGCTACACCACCACCACCACCACCAACAGCACCACCACCAGAA
>NW_026973731.1:22500-30000 GCF_035594125.1 Scylla paramamosain
TTCAATCCATACTTAAAGAAATTACATACAGATTATTACACAAAACTGAAAGACCTTTTGAATTACTGTAAATAATTTTCAAGGGTGTTTTTACAGTTGCAGTGACAGATTAACAACATTTCTGCATTACTGACAGGAGAAACACTCTTTTAAAAGGCTGTAGTTGAAGTGACAAGGGTTTTCAAGGGTGTTTTTACAGTTGCAGTGACAGATTAACAACATTTCTGCATTACTGACAGGAAAAACACTCTTTTAAAATGCTGTAGTTGAAGTGACAAGGGTTTTCAAGGGTGTTTTTGCAGTTGCAGTGACAGATTAACAACATTTCTGCATTACTGACAGGAGAAACACTATTTTAAAAGGCTGTAGTTGAAGTGACAAGGGTTTTCAAGGGTGTTTTTACAGTTGCAGGGACAGATTAACAACATTTTTGCATTACTGACAGGAGAAACACTCTTTTAAAAGGCTGTAGTTGAAGTGGCAAGGGTTTTCAAGGGTGTTTTCACAGTTGCAGTGACAAATTAACATTTCTGCATTACTGACAGGAGAAACACTCTTTTAAAAGGCTGTAGTTGAAGTGATGCGGGTTTTTAAGGGTGTTTTTACAGTTGCAGTGACAGATTAACAACATTTCTGCATTACTGACAGGAGAATCACTCTTTTAAAAGGCTGTAGTTGAAGTGACAAGGGTTTTCAAGGGTGTTTTTACAGTTGCAGTGACAGATTAACAACATTTCTGCATTACTGACAGGAGAAACACTCTTTTAAAAGGCTGTAGTTGAAGTGACAAGGGTTTTCAAGGGGGTTTTTACAGTTGCAGTGACAGATTAACAACATTTCTGCATTACTGACAGGAGAAACACTCTTTTAAAAGGCTGTAGTTGAAGTGACAAGGGTTTTCAAGGGTGTTTTTAGTTGCAGTGACAGATTAACAACATTTCTGCATTACTGACAGGAGAAACACTCTTTTAAAAGGCTGTAGTTGAAGTGACATGGGTTTTTAAGGGTGTTTTTACAGTTGCAGTGACAGATTAACAACATTTCTCCATTACTGACAGGAGAAACACTCTTTTAAAAGGCTGTAGTTGAAGTGACAAGGGTTTTCAAGGGTGTTTTTACAGTTGCGGTGACAGATTAACAACATTTCTGCATTACTGACAGGAGAAACACTCTGTTAAAAGGCTGTAGTTGAAGTGACAAGGGTTTTCAAGGGTGTTTTTACAGTTGCAGTGACAGATTAACAACATTTCTGCATTACTGACAGGAGAAACACTCTTTTAAAAGGCTGTAGTTGAAGTGACAAGGGTTTTCAAGGGTGTTTTTAGTTGCAGTGACAGATTAACAACATTTCTGCATTACTGACAGGAGAAACACTCTTTTAAAAGGCTGTAGTTGAAGTGACATGGGTTTTTAAGGGTGTTTTTACAGTTGCAGTGACAGATTAACAACATTTCTCCATTACTGACAGGAGAAACACTCTTTTAAAAGGCTGTAGTTGAAGTGACAAGGGTTTTCAAGGGTGTTTTTACAGTTGCGGTGACAGATTAACAACATTTCTGCATTACTGACAGGAGAAACACTCTGTTAAAAGGCTGTAGTTGAAGTGACAAGGGTTTTCAAGGGTGTTTTTACAGTTGCAGTGACAGATTAACAACATTTCTGCATTACTGACAGGAGAAACACTCTTTTAAAAGGCTGTAGTTGAAGTGACAAGGGTTTTCAAGGGTGTTTTTAGTTGCAGTGACAGATTAACAACATTTCTGCATTACTGACAGGAGAAACACTCTTTTAAAAGGCTGTAGTTGAAGTGACATGGGTTTTTAAGGGTGTTTTTACAGTTGCAGTGACAGATTAACAACATTTCTGCATTACTGACAGGAGAAACACTCTTTTAAAAGGCTGTAGTTGAAGTGACAAGGGTTTTCAAGGGTGTTTTTAGTTGCAGTGACAGATTAACAACATTTCTGCATTACTGACAGGAGAAACACTCTTTTAAAAGGCTGTAGTTGAAGTGACATGGGTTTTTAAGGGTGTTTTTACAGTTGCAGTGACAGATTAACAACATTTCTGCATTACTGACAGGAGAAACACTCTTTTAAAAGGCTGTAGTTGAAGTGACAAGGGTTTTCAAGGGTGTTTTTACAGTTGCAGTGACAGATTAACAACATTTAAAATACAGAAAAGAAGGAAAGAAATAACATAAATGAAAACTGAAATTATTGGAATATTAAGATGCCATTACTGAGAGAGAGAGAGAGAGAGAGAGAGAGAGAGAGAGGAGAGAGAGAGATGAGAGAGAGAGAGAAGAGAGGAGAGAGAGAGAGAGGAGGAGAGAGAGAGAGAGAGAGAGAGAGAGAGAGAGAGAGAGAGAGAGAGAGAGAGAGAGAGAGAGAGAGAGAGAGAGAGAGAGAGAGAGAGAGAGAGAGAGAGAGAGCGAGAGAGAGGGAGAGAGAGAATTTCCAAATAGTGACTGTGTGTGCGCATGTGTTGGTTAACACACACCCACACCACACTCACACACACACACACACACACACACACACACACACACACACACACACACACCACACTCACCTCCCTTCAGGGCAACAGAGACATCAATGGTGTCAACTTGTAGTGTATTAAGGAGAAGAGCATCATTGTCCAGGGGGTGTGCCAGCTGCGTACAGCCTCACCTGTAAGTAGTAGTAGTAGTAGTAGTAGTAGTAGTAGTAGTAGTAGTAGTAGTAGTAGTAGTAGTAGTAGTAGTAGTAGTAGTAGTAGTAGTAGTAGTAGTAGTAGTAGTAATGGTAACATGAAGGGAGGTGTTTTGAAGTACATAAATAAATAAATAAATAAATAAATAAATAAATAGATAAATAAATAAATAAATAATGACATCTGAAAAAAACACAAAATAAAAATCACAATTATTATTATTATTATTATTATTATTATTATTACAACAAGGACTACAGAGGAATCCCATTTCATTTACAACTGAGAATATGCACGAGCCACGCACGCACACACACAGAAGGTTTAGGAGGATAAAAAGAGTGAGGAATGTAGGCCTCCATGCCAGACACTATCACCTCTGTTATGCGCTCACCACACAAAGACGGCTCTCTGACACGGAAGCAGTGGTCATTCCAAGGAAAACCAGCAAAATACCTCCTCAGGTCCCCCCAACTAGCAGAGGCAAAACGCCAGGGGCACCTTCGCTTAGGGGGATCCTGAGGAGGGATTGGAGTGATAGGACAAGATAAAGATATGAGATTGTGATCGGAGGAGCCCAACGGAGAAGAAAGGGTGACAGCATAAGCAGAAGGTGGTAGACGGTCACTGTTCTTCTCCTAAATCTATTAACAGTGGTGTTCCTCAGGGTTCTGTCCTGTCACCCACTCTCTTCTTATTATTCATTAATGATCTTCTAAACCAAACTTCTTGCCCTATCCACTCCTATGCTGATGATACCACCCTGCACTTTTCCACGTCTTTTCATAGACGTCCAACCCTTCAGGAGGTAAACATATCACGCAGGGAAGCCACAGAACGCCTGACTTCTGATCTTTCTAAAATTTCTGATTGTGGCAGAGCAAACTTGGTATTGTTCAATGCCTCAAAAACTCAATTCCTCCATCTATCAACTCAACACAACCTTCCAGACAACTATCCCCTCTTCTTCAATGACACTCAACTGTCCCCCTCTTCTACACTGAACATCCCTCGGTCTGTCCTTTACTTATAATCTGAACTGGAAACTTCACATCTCATCTCTAGCTAAAACAGCTTCTATGAAGTTAGGCGTTCTGAGACGTCTCTGCCAGTTTTTCTCACCCCCCCCAGCTGCTAACTCTGTACAAGGGCCTTATCCGTCCATGTATGGAGTATGCTTCACATGTCTGGGGGGGGTTCCACTCATACTGCTGTTCTAGACAGGGTGGAATCAAAAAGCTTTTCGTCTCATCAACTCCTCTCCTCTAACTGACTGTCTTCAGCCTCTCTCTCACCACCGCAATGTTGCATATCTAGCTGTCTTCTACCGCTATTTTCATGCTAACTGCTCTTCTGATCTTGCTAACTGCATGCCTCCCCTCCTTCCGCGGCCTCGCTGCACAAGACTTTCTTCTTTCTCTCACCCCTATTCTGTCCACCTCTCTAATGCAAGAGTTAACCAGTATTCTCAATCATTCATCCCTTCCTCTGGTAAACTCTGGAACTCCCTGCCTGCTTCTGTATTTCCACCTTCCTATGACTTGAATTCCTTCAAGAGGGAGGTTTCAAGACACTTATTCACCAATTTTTGACCACTGCTTTGACCCTTTTATGGGACTGACATTTCAGTGGACATTTTTTTTTATTGGATTTTTGTTGCCCTTGGCCAGTGTCACTCCTGCATAAAAAAAAAAGAAAAGAAAGACAGGTAGACAAATTAATAGGGGGAAACTCCTGACACTGGCAAGACAAAGGATTTATGGGTGAAAAGTGAGACGAGGGGGAGATGGAGCGACCATTCTCGCTGAAGAAAGTAAAGGAACTGGAGAAAATTCAGAAAAATTAATAAAAAATCTGGTATCTTTGGTGACGAGTAGAAAAGAAAGGACAATTATTTGAGTCTGTAGCCTGTGACCGGTCCCTGGGGCAAATGAGATGAAAAATTGTGATACGGTTACTGGTGGTGATGTTGAGTGTTGAAACGTCCCTGGAAAATGATACAGTTTACTGGTGGTGATGTTGAGTGTTGAAACGTCCTGGAAAATGATACAGTTACTGTTGGTGATGTTGAGGTGTTGAAAACGTCCTGGAAAATGATACAGTTACTGGTGGTGATGTTGAGGTATTGAAACGTCCTGGAAAATGATACAGTTACTGGTGGTGATGTTGAGGTATTGAAACGTCCTGGAAAATGATACAGTTACTGGTGGTTGATGTTGAGGTATTGAAACGTCCTGGAAAATGATACAGTTACTGGTGGTGATGTTGAGTGTTGAAACGTCCTGGAAAATGATAAGAGTTACTGTTGGTGTGATATTAATTGTCAGATGAACTGGGAGACTCTGGAAGCAACAACCTGTGGATTAATAAGGTGCTAAACTGGCCGGTGGAGAAATTGTTGACGGAGTGGATTGTGATAGAATAAGTAGGAGACATTACCATTAAGACTTGATTCAGTGTTTAAGGTCATGGAAAATATTGAAATTGTAGGTAAAATGCATCATCTGTTCGTGGAGTTAATTTGAAAACGAGAAATGGAGTCGCCGGTGAAGGTCGTGAGGTAATCTTTAAACGCAGTAAACCCGACTTAGAAAAATTAAGAAGGAAGCCATTTTGTTGCTGCAAAGACTCAAGATGCAGGAGTGTTCAAGAAAAAAAGGGTTGGTTTTATGCAGCTATATAACTTTACTGTGGGTGATCTTGTACATAGAGAAGGAGCAAGAAGTGGAAAAAGGTAATAAACAATTCAATACAAAATCCAAAAGAAAAATTGTAAGATGACACCTGGACAAGAGGGAAGAGGAGGAAGCATGAAAGGAGACTGAATATATTAATGGTAGCAGCAGATAATATTAAGGTGATAAAAATAGCGTCAAGAAACCACTGAAAGCTGTAATGAACCTAAACTATTCTCTGCACATACTACTAGGAAGACGAAGAAGGAAGGAGGATGAAGGAAAAGTCCCCGAGGATGCATAGGACAGAAGACCTCACCAACGGCAGCTTGAGAAGGGTGTCTGCTGTGGAAGGGACAAGTTAGTGAGAAATATATTAAATAAAGCCCAAGTGAGTTAAGAGGAAGTATTTAAGATGATGGAATGATGTAAATAAAGCAACTGGGGGGGAGTACCAAACAGGATATTGAAGGGGTGTACAGAACTTGCTCACAAAATTCAGTCCAGTGGTGAAGAGACAAGATATCACACCAATACTCGAAGGATGAAAGGAAAACCCGTTCAACTACAAACCAGGTGTCCTTAACTAGTGTTGTAGGAAGATTAAGTGGAAGAACAGTGGAGGGATGGATGGAACATTTGAAAAAGAGAGAAAGGTTTGGTAAAGTCAGAACAGTGAAGCGATAGATGGAACATTTGAAAAAGAGAGAAAGGTTTGGTTAAGTCTGGAAGAACAGTAGAGCGATAGATGGAACATTTGAAAAAGAAAGGTTTGGTAAAGTCAGGAAGAACAGTGGAGCGATAGATGGAACATTTGAAAAAGAGAGAAAGGTTTGGTCAAGTCTGGAAAAACAGTGAAGCGATAGATGGAACATTTGAAAAAGAGAGAAAGGTTTGGTTAAGTCTGGAAGAACAGTGGAGCGATAGATGGAACATTTGAAAAAGAGAGAAAGGTTTGGTTAAGTCTGGAAAAACAGTGGAGCGATAGATGGAACATTTGAAAAAGAAAGGTTTGGTAAAGTCTGGAAGAACAGTGAAGCGATAGATGGAACATTTGAAAAAGAGAGAAAGGTTTGGTTAAGTCTGGAAGAACAGTAGAGCGATAGATGGAACATTTGAAAAAGAGAGAAAGGTTTGGTTAAGTCTGGAAGAACAGTGAAGCGATAGATGGAACATTTGAAAAAGAGAGAAAGGTTTGGTTAAGTCTGGAAAAACAGTGGAGCGATAGATGGAACATTTGAAAAAGAGAGAAAGGTTTGGTAAAGTCAGGAAGAACAGTAGAGCGATAGATGGAACATTTGAAAAAGAGAGAAAGGTTTGGTCAGGTCTGGAAGAACAGTGGAGCGATAGATGGAACATTTGAAAAAGAGAGAAAGGTTTGGTAAAGTCAGGAAGAACAGTAGAGCGATAGATGGAACATTTGAAAAAGAGAGAAAGGTTTGGTCAAGTCTGGAAGAACAGTGAAGCGATAGATGGAACATTTGAAAAAGAGAGAAAGTTTTGGTTACGTCAATTTGCACTTAGAAGGAAGCCTAGTCAGCACTGCGCAGGAGAGACACAGAAAGGTCTCTTATATTTAAAAGAAAGCAAATGATAAACACACCACACTAAATATTGCAATAAAAGATAAAACATGGAAAAATTAGAGGGGAACTGCTGGATCTGAAGGCGGATCAAGTGATGACAAGAACCATGACTGGAACCTTGGCTGGAAGTTAACAGTGGCATCACGCAGGGGTCAGTGCAGGGACCTATGGCGTTTGGTACATACACAACACCAATGAAAAAATAGTTACATGAATATATTTGCAGATAATGCTAAGCTGATGAGAAGGGAAGAGAATGCAAAGAACTGTATGATTTAAATGAGATGAATAAATAGGGTTTGTCTTGGCAAATGGAAGGAATATGAAGTTGTGCAAAAGTATATAAGATTAGTGACATTATGAGAAGCTGTGAAATTAAATAAATCAAGAGGAAATGGATTTGATGAGGGAAAGTTGATGAAAATTTGACTCCGAAGACAAAATTACTTGACACGAGAAGTCTGTTCAAATGAAATGCTGGAAAAAAAAGTTGCACGTTTAAACAAGAAGACCAAGAAGGAATATGAAGTTCTGCAAAAGTA
>NW_026973731.1:67500-77500 GCF_035594125.1 Scylla paramamosain
GAAGTGATTGTGACGGTGAGATCTACTTGTGCGGACATTGTGGCGGTTACTGAGGCGTGGCAGATTGTTCCTGAGGTGTGCACGATGCAGGACTACCAGCTATACCATCACCTCAGGTCAGGGCGCAGGGGGGGGGGAGTGGCCGTCTTCTGCCGCTCTGCCCTCAGCCCCTCACACCTCCCTGTCGATATTCCTGCCGGTGTGGAGGCCCTGTGGGTGAGAGTCACGCCCCCTCCCATCCCAACAACACGGCCTCCATCATAGTCTGCGTCGTGTACCACCCCCCACGAGCCGCCACTGCACAGTTGCTCACCGCTCACATCATCAACACTGCTGATGCCCTGAGGGTGAGGTATCCTGCTGCCAAGCTGGTCATCTGTGGGGACTTTAACAGATTAGATATCAACGATATCCTACACCAGCTACACCTCACCCAGGTCGTGGACTTCCCCACCCACCAGCAAGCCATCCTCGACCTTATCCTCACAGACCTGGGCCAGCAGTACTCGCCACCCAAGCCGCTGCCTCCCATGGGACGGAGCACCCACCTCTCCATACTGTGGTCACCCACACCCACCACCTCGACCCCCCGGTCAGCTGTCACCAGGACCCACCGCCCCATGCCTGACTCAGCCATGAGGGAGTTTGGGCAGTGGGTGACACAACACCCGTGGACCGAGGTGCTGGATGAGGAGGACGTCCACTTAAAATGGCAAAACTACGTCGCCACTACTACAGCTGCCTTCCACCACTACTTCCCAGCCAAGAGCGTCACAACGCACCCGTCTGATGCTCCCTGGATGACGCCCCGCATTAAAAGACTCATGCGTCAGCGGACCTGGGCGTTCCACTCCTGCCCGGTCCTTTACAGGAAACTAAGAAACAGAGTAATCAGGGAGATTAAGAATGCAAAGGCAAGCTATTACCCAGACAAGATACACCACCTCAAGCTGACCAACAACAGACAGTGGTACGCTAAGATCAAAGCTTTGTGTGGCTTACAAAAGCACACTTCATCCCTTCCTTGCACCTCACACCTTCCTGCTAATCTCGCGGCTCAGGAGATGAACGATCACTTTGCTGCTATCTGTCAAACCTTTCCTCCCCTCCACACCACTCCGCTTCCTGCCTATCTGCCCGCTCCCTCCCCTCCACACACTGTCCAGGCGATGGATGTTTTTAAGAGAATACTTAAATTTAAACCAAGATCCACCACACCCACTGACCTTCCTATAAAAATTTACAAGGAATTTGCTGTAGAGCTAGCAACACCGCTATGCTCCATAATAAACGCCTCACTCTCCCAACACTCTTGCCCCGCGGACTGGAAGACATCTTATGTCACTCCCATCCCCAAAACTTCCAGTCCTCAGTCACTCAATGACCTCAGGCCAGTCTCTATCACCCCCATCCCTAGCCTTATTTGTGAAGATTTTGTATATGACTGGGCCTACACCAAAATTTGTAACACCGTGGATATCAGACAATTCGGAAATATTAAAGCCACCTCCACCTCACATTACCTGACCAGCTTCCTTGAATTCATCCACAGCCACCTGGACAAGCGAAACACCTCTCTAGCTGTTGCTTTTGTCGACTTCAAAAAAGCCTTTGATCTAGTTGATCACACTGTTGTCATCAGCAAGGCAGTAAGTCTGGGTCTCCCTCCTAATCTGATAGCGTGGCTAGCCGACTTCCTCACAGGGAGACGTCAGGCCGTTCGCTATCAGGGCTCTGTCTCTAATTTCCAACAGCTGACATGTGGAGTCCCCCAGGGGACCAAGATGGGTCCTCTATGCTTCCTCCTCCTCATCAACGACGCCCTCACCGACACCCCCCATCGCTGGAAGTATGTGGACGACTGCACCGTGGGCGTCCCAGTTTCCAACAAGAACCCGGACTACTCGCCACTGCAAGCAATTCTGGAGCGACTGCAGACGTGGACAGAGGAGAGCAGGATGACCATCAACCACAGCAAAACTGTGGTGATGCATTTCTGTACCTCCTCTGTACCAGTGCCCCCTCCCCGGCTCACAGTGGGCCCTCACCCCCTCCAGGTGGTCCAATGTGCCAAGCTTCTCGGAGTCACGGTGGACGACCAGCTGACCTGGAAGCAGCATGTCGCCAGCACCGTGAGATCAGCTACCTACAGGCTGTACATGCTGCGCAGACTCAGGTCGCTGGGGACGCCGACTGATGAGTTAAGGGGGGTGTACCTCACCTTCATCCTCCCCAAACTCATGTACGCCTCCCCAGCGTGGTCCTCCTCCCTCACACACACTCAACAGCTACAGCTAGAGAGTGTGCAGAAAAGGGCGTGCAGGGTCATCCTTGGCCCTGCATACACCACCTATGAAGAAGCCCTGACCACCCTGAGTCTGTCCAGAATATCCACCAGGCACCGAGAGGCTCTGGAGAAGTTTGGGAAGGGACTACTGCATCATCCGCGTCTCAGAGACATGCTGCCGCCCGACGCGCCTCGCCCTGTCCGTGCCACCAGACACCACAACAAAATAACGCCCCTGAAGGCGCCGCGCACGGACCGGTACAGACTCAGTGCGATTCCCACCATGGTGCGAGCCATCAATCGATAGTATTTCCCTCCTAGATTAGTCTTACCGTTAGGATTAATGTTAAGTTTTTCCCCATCCCCTATGTACATTTTCAGTTTGTCAACTGCCTAAATAATAAACCGTTTATTATTATTATTATTATTATTATTACACACACACTCACCTTTAGTCAATCCCAGCAAGTTGTAAGCATCAGAGTGAAGGAAATGCAAGTGTTGTGAGGAGACACCTTCCTGCAACACTTTGTAGTGGCCATGTATTGCATCCCAAACCACCAACACAGTGTCCCCAGTCTGGCAGGAATTAAAGGTGATGGTACCATGAGACAGGAGTGGGCTGGCCTGGTGTGGCTGCAGAGAGAGAGAGAGAGAGAGAGAGGGGATGTCATGAGAGTGACTGGTGGAGGTCTTCAAGTGGCACAGGGGACATGACAAGGGGGTCTGCTGGGGGTCTTCAAGTGGCACAGGGGACATGACAAGGGTGACTAAGAGGGGGTCTGGTGGGGGTCTTCAAGTGGCACAGGGGACATGACAAGGGGGTCTGGTGGGGGTCTTCAAGTGGCACAGGGGACATGACAAGGGTGACTAAGAGGGGGTGTGTTGGGGGTCTTCAAGTGGCACAGGGGACATGACAAGGGTGACTATATACATACATAAATATCTTAAAATTATTGCTATCATTATTATTACTATGCTAACACCAGCCTCAGTTTTTCTTCAGTTCCCCCAAAGACGTGACAGAGTGAGGATGTGGCTTCTTTATCAAGTAATATGGACACACAGACTATTCTCAGCATTGTATCTGACAGGAGAAACACTTTGCTGCATTACTGACAGGAGAAACACTCTTTTAAAAGGCTGTAGTTGAAGTGACACAGGTTTTCAAGGGTGTTTTTACAGTTGCAGTGATAGATTAACATTTCTGCATTACTGACAGGAGAAACACTCTTTTAAAAGGCTGTAGTTGAAGTGATGAGGGTTTTCAAGGGTGTTTTTACAGTTGCAGTGACAGATTAACAACATTTCTGCATTACTGACAGGAGAAACACTCTTTTAAAAGGCTGTTGTTGAAGTGATGTGGGTTTTCAAGGGTGTTTTTACAGTTGCAGTGACAGATTAACAACATTTCTGCATTACTGACAGGAGAAACACTCTTTTAAAAGGCTGTAGTTGAAGTGATGAGGGTTTTCAAGGGTGTTTTTACAGTTGCAGTGACAGATTAACAACATTTCTGCATTACTGACAGGAGAAACACTCTTTTAAAAGGCTGTTGTTGAAGTGATGTGGGTTTTCAAGGGTGTTTTTACAGTTGCAGTGACAGATTAACAACATTTCTGCATTACTGACAGGAGAAACACTCTTTTAAAAGGCTGTTGTTGAAGTGATGTGGGTTTTCAAGGGTGTTTTTACAGTTGCAGTGACAGATTAACAACATTTCTGCATTACTGACAGGAGAAACACTCTTTTAAAAGGCTGTAGTTGAAGTGATGAGGGTTTTCAAGGGTGTTTTTACAGTTGCAGTGACAGATTAACAACATTTCTGCATTACTGACAGGAGAAACACTCTTTTAAAAGGCTGTAATTGAAGTGACACAGGTTTTCAAGGGTGTTTTTACAGTTGCAGTGACAGATTAACAACATTTCTGCATTACTGACAGGAGAAACACTCTTTTAAAAGGCTGTAGTTGAAGTGACAAGGGTTTTCAAGGGTGTTTTTATAGTTCCAGTCAGTGACAGATTAACATTTCTGCATTACTGACAGGAGAAACACTCTTTTAAAAGGCTGTAGTTGAAGTGATGCAGGTTTTCAAGGGTGTTTTTACAGTTGCAGTGACAGACTAACAACATTTCTGCATTACTGACAGGAGAAACACTCTTTTAAAAGGCTGTAGTTGAAGTGACGCAGATTTTCAAGGGTGTTTTTACAGTTGCAGTGACAGATTAACAACATTTCTGCATTACTGACAGGAGAAACACTCTTTTAAAAGGCTGTAGTTGAAGTGACAAGGGTTTTCAAGGGTGTTTTTACAGTTGCAGTGATAGATTAATAACATTTCTGCATAACTGACAGGAGAAACACTCTTTTAAAACGCTCTAGTTGAAGTGATGTGGGTTTTCAAGGGTGTTTTTATAGTTCCAGTGACAGATTAACAACATTTCTGCATTACTGACAGGAGAAACACTCTTTTAAAAGGCTGTAGTTGAAGTGACAAGGGTTTTCAAGGGTGTTTTTATAGTTCCAGTGATAGATTAACAACATTTCTGCATTACTGACAGGAGAAACACTCTTTTAAAAGGCTGTAGTTGAAGTGATGTGGGTTTTCAAGGGTGTTTTTACAGTTGCAGTGACAGATTAACAACATTTCTGCATTACTGACAGGAGAAACACTCTTTTAAAAGGCTGTAGTTGAAGTGAGGCAGGTTTTCAAGGGTGTTTTTACAGTTGCAGTGACAGACTAACAACATTTCTGCATTACTGACAGGAGAAACACTCTTTTAAAAGGCTGTAGTTGAAGTGACACAGGTTTTCAAGGGTGTTTTTACAGTTGCAGTGACAGATTAACAACATTTCTGTATTACTGACAGGAGAAACACTTTTAAAAGGCTGTAGTTGAAGTGACAAGGGTTTTCAAGGGTGTTCATTTCTGCATTAATGACAGGAGAAACACTCTTTTAAAAGGCTCTACTTAAAGTGATGTGGGTTTTCAAGGGTGTTTTTATGGTTCTAGTAACAGATTAACAACATTTCTGCGACAGATTAACAACATTTCTGCATTACTGACAGGAGAAACACTCTTTTAAAATGCAGGTTTTCAAGGGTGTTTTTACGGCTCCAGTGACAGATTAACAACATTTGTGTAGGAGAAACACTCTTGAGAACCCAGCTACCCCTGTGTTTTGCAAGGCCATCCCTGTGGCCTTGCAAAACAGTGACATTGACAAAGCACAGTGATTCAGAAGACACTGGTAAACCTAACCTAACGTACCAAATTCTCTCTCGTGTCTTCATTAACAGTCGTTGAGGCTGTGGAAGCCGTCATGTTGGTGGCAGCAGCGGCAGCAGCGGTGGCGGTGGTGGTGGTGGTGGCGGTGGTGCTCTGCTGCGTCACAAATGAAAACCGTTTTGCTCTTGCCAGTTCAATTTCCAAATTTCTGACTTGTTTCTGCAGTGAGGTGATCTGATTCTGAGAGAGAGAGAGAGAGAGAGAGAGAGAGAGAGAGAGAGAGAGAGAGAGAGAGAGAGAGAGAGAGAGAGAGAGAGAGAGAGAGAGAGAGAGAGAGAGAGAGAGAGAGAGAGAGGACAATGTGTGAGTGTGTCTGTTGACAGTGAACAGCACTTGGTGAAACACACTCAAAACACACTCAAAACATACCAAAACACTCAAAACACACTCAAAACACACCAAAACACACCCAAACACACTCAAAACATTCAAAACACACCCAAACACACCAAAACACACTCAAAACATACCCAAAACATACCCAAACACACCCAAAACACACTCAAAACACACCCAAAACACACCCAAACACACTCAAAACACACCAAAACACTCAAAACACACTCAAAACACACCGAAACACACCCAAAACACACTCAAAACACACCCAAAACACTCAAAACATACTCAAAACTCACTCAAAACACACTCAAAACACACCAAAAACACTCAAAACACACCCAAAACACACCAAAACACACTCAAAACACACCCAAAACACACTCAAAACACACTCAAAACACACCCAAACACTCAAAACACACCCAAAACACTCAAAACACACCAAAACACTCAAAACACACTCAAAACACACTCAAACACACTCAAACACACTCTTACCTTCAATTCAACATTTTCTTGCAATATCTGTCCTCCAACATTTCTCCCTTCCTCCTCCTCTCTTCCTCCTCCTCCTCCTCCTCCTCCTCCTCTTCTTCTGTCACATTCATCTGTTAGAAGCTGAATCCTAATCTTTAAATCTTCAATAACCCTTTCCTTGTCCTGTGCCAAAGCTTTCACCGCTTCTGCAAACTCCATCTATTACCCAAAAAAAAGAAAAAAATAGTATTAACATAAAATCCAGTTTAAGGAATTGTAAAGGTCACAAGGTCAGTACAAAGCAAGACAGAGGTCAGGAAGGTCAAGGAACAAGAGATTAAGTTTGAAATGGTTCGGTTTGATACACAGACACAAAGAAAAGATGTTATTGATATTATTGAAGAGTATAGCAATATCACTATTCAAGATATATATATATTTTTTTAAAGATTTATTAAAGTTCATTATTTCATTATTGTTGATATGTTAATGACTGCTATTAATTAAGGAAATAATGATGGAATTAATTAGTCTTGTCAGGGTTCTCTCTCTCTCTCTCTCTCTCTCTCTCTCTCTCTCTCTCTCTCTCTCTCTCTCTCTCTGCGACTATATTAAGCCTTAAGGCAGTTTGGGTGTGTGTGGCAGTGTCTGGGTGTGTGTGGCAGTGTTTGGGTGTGTGTGGCAGTGTTTGGGTGTGTGTGGCAGTGTTTGGGTGTGTGTGGCAGTGTTTGGGTGTGTGGCAGTGTTTGGGTGTGTGTGGCAGTGTTTGGGTGTGTGTGGCAGTGTTTGGGTGTGTGTGGCAGTGTTTGGGTGTGTGTGGCAGTGTCTGGGTGTGTGTGGCAGTGTCTGGGTGTGTGTGGCAGTGTCTGGGTGTGTGTGGCAGTGTCTGGGTGTGTGTGGCAGTGTTTGGGTGTGTGTGGCAGTGTGTGGGTGTGTGTGGCAGTGTCTGGGTGTGTGTGGCAGTGTCTGGGTGTGTGTGGCAGTGTTTGGGTGTGTGTGGCAGTGTTTGGGTGTGTGTGGCAGTGTCTGGGTGTGTGTGGCAGTGTCTGTATTGACTTGATTGAAGGTTCCTGTGGTTTACTCACATCACACTAATTGAAATCAAGTGTTGGTGGTGCAGGTGTGAGCAATAGCCAGGTAGAGAAGGAACACAGTTTTTGGGCATTTTCAGATGTGTAAATGTGTAATGTGTTATGTTTTCAGGTGTGTAAATGTGTTTTTCATGTGTAGATAGCTTGGGTTTGTATTTCTGTCTGTGTATTGTGTTGTTTTGTGTTGAATTTGTTGTTGTCGTGTTTTGTTCGTGTTTTTCCTCATTCCTCTGTGTGTTTCTTTCCCCCGTCTCCTGCCTCTCCTTCACAACAAACATCATTCTTTTCTTGCACCAATTACCATCCAATCAATGTTTTTAATCCTTACATTCTCTCTCTCCCTCTCTCTGTCCGTCTTACCTGTTTTTCGTCATCTAGTTTCCTCCTTTCTTCCTCTCTTATACTTGCAATTCTCTCTTCAATCTCTATCTCTCTCTCTTTCATCAGTTCCTCTCTCAGTCTGTCCAGGCCCTGAGGAAATTAAAGAGAGGCATTAGAGTAAGATAGAATATTTGCAGTGTGAATTGTCGGTGTCCTCTCTTTCTCTCTTTCTCTCTTTGTCTCTCTCTCACCTCCCATCTGTTGAGAGACGAGGGTGGGGAGGAGGGCGGGTGCTCCTCGCTGGGACTTGAAGAGAAAGGCATGCTAGTGGGGGAGGTGCTGGTGGTGGCTGTCGTCGTTGTCATCATTCTAAATCTAGACCTTATGCTTTCAACTTCCAGCCTGTGCCTCTTTCTCTCCTCCTCCAGTTCCCTTCGGCCTTCCTCCACCTGAAGTAGTAGTAGTAGTAGTTGTAGTAGTAGTAGTAGTAGTAGTAGTTAGTGTTTTGGTACAGGGGACATGACAAGGGTGACTAAGAGGGGGTCTGGTGGGGGTCTTCAAGTGGCACAGGGGACATGACAAGGGTGACTAAGAGGGGGTCTGGTGGGGGTCTTCAAGTGGCACAGGGGACATGACAAGGGTGACTAAGAGGGGGTCTGGTGGGGGTCTTCAAGTGGCACAGGGGACATGACAAGGGTGACTAAGAGGGGGTCTGGTGGGGGTCTTCAAGTGGCACAGGGGACATGACAAGAGTGACATTAGCAGGATCATGAAGAACAGCACTAAGGGGAGAACAAGAAGTGATGTGTTCAAGGTTGATAAAGTTAATATTTATGAGATGGGAATGAAATGGCTTTAAATAAGGTGATGGGTGAACTAAGTAACAAGGATGTGAGTGTTGAGTCGTCAGGGAGCTCTGAAGGATGACTGGACAGGTGTATGGATGGGAATGACAGGTGGAAGCAGGTGGAAGCAGGTGGAAGCAGGCAGGTGTGTTATGTACAGGGCCTGCGACATGTAGACCTCCTGGCTTGTTGCACTGCCCTCGTGTTGCTGTGGCAGTGCTGGGAGTGGACACTTGGCTGTCACACAACTGCAAAGGGTGATGCACACACAAACAAACAAAACTTGAATAATTCCAGACTCAAAAATTTCCCGACTCAAAAGTTTTTCAAGACTCAAAAGTTTTTCAAGACCCAAAAACTTTTCCTTACCACAAGAGCAAGTTTCCTCTGCACTTCCTCCTCCTTCTCCTTCTCCCAGTGCCTCCTCTCATTCTCCAGAAATTCTTGTCTTTCTCTCTTCTTTTCTTCTTCTTTCCTATGCAAATCTTTCTTCCACTCAGCTCTGATCTTGTTCCCTTCTTCTTCCACTGCTTCCTCCTTCTCCTGCCTCAACCTACGAGAGAGAGAGAGAGAGACAGAGAGAGAGAGAATAAAAAAAATGACAAAACAGAATTATATTGTACCATTAAATCACACACACACACACACACACACACACACACACACACACACACACACACACACACACACACACACACCTTTCCAGTAGCTCTGCCTTCAATATTTCCAGTGCATTTCTTTCCCTCTCTACAAAACTCGTTTCCAAAATCTTTACAATTCTTTCTTTTTCTTGCTGAAGTTGCTCCCTTACTTTCTCCTCCACTCTTCCCTCCAGGCCGGCCACCAGCGTCTGTGGGAGGAGGAGGAGGAGGAGGAGGAGGTATATAGCAGTGGTGAGCAAAAGAGAAATGAACACCAACAATAACAATGAAAATGAGAGAGAGAGAGAGAGAGAGAGAGAGAGAGAGAGAGAGAGAGAGAGAGAGAGAGAGAGAGAGAGAGAGAGAGAGAGAGAGAGAGAGAGAGAGAGAGAGAGAGAGAGCCTTACCTCCTTCACTGTTCCTAACTGCTGTCTTAACTCTTCCATCTCCAGTTCATGTTCTAGAGTAGCTTGCTTCATCTTCTCTCTCCACCTTTCCTCCACCTCCTCCACCTCCTTCTTCCTCTCCTCCTCCATCTTCTGTCTTGCCTCCTCTGCTTCTGTTCCTGCTTGCTGGAAGACAGACATGCATCAGACACACACACACACAAACACACACAGTAATAGTATTAAAACCACATAATAATAATAATAATAATAATAATAACATATTTACCTGTAGGCTTTGTTCTTGTCTATGCAATTGG
>NW_026973731.1:82500-87500 GCF_035594125.1 Scylla paramamosain
AAAATAGTGCTTTTGTTAGATAGTCTGCCACCACAGCCAATAATTCTTCTCTCCACCACCCTCTCTCTCCTTTCCTCCAATATTTCCCTCCACAAGATACCTCCATGCTTCTCCTTCCTTGCACACCTTCCCCAGTCATCCCTCCACCTTCCCTCCAATCCTCACCCTCCTCTGACCCTTAGTTCACCTGCAGGAAGGCCCTGGAGAAGGCGTGCCGGCGAGCCACCTCCGTGACGGCTGCGGCATAGACCCTCGGGGCGCGGTGAATCTGCTCCACCACCTGCAGGAGTCCAGCCAGGCGCCGCACACTCTCTTGGTGCATGGAGACGCGCGTGTCAGCCTCGTACAGGCGCCTCTCTATATACATTATCCACCTATGGGGTCAGGATCGGTTAAGAGAGACAGGCAGGGAGGCAGGGAGGCAGGGAGGCAGGGGGGAGGAAGAGACAAAGGGGGTGGGAGTTGAAAAGGGAAAATTTTGTAATGGAGGGAGAGAAGAAAGAGGAACAAGTGACAACACAGCTCAAAGTGAATAATGAAAAGAGAAGGACAATGATGATAACAAGAAAATAAGGAAGGAAGGAGAGAAACTGAGAAAGAAAATAAACAAACAAACAAATATCATTACCAAAAAAGGAACAGCTGATTCTCCTCCTCCTCCTCCTCCTCCTCCTCCTCCTCCTCCTCCTGTTGCTGTGAATACTTACTTCAATCTAACGTGCAAATTCTCCGACAGCTCTTCCTTTGCCTTGATGCATCTCCTTTTGATGTCTTGCAGCTGAGAGAGAGAGAGAGAGAGAGAGAGAGAGAGAGAGAGAGAGAGAGAGAGAGAGAGAGAGAGAGAGAGAGAGAGAGAGAGAGAGAGAGAGAGAGAGAGAGAGAGAGAGAGAGAGAGAGAGAGAGAGAGAGAGAGAGAGAGAGAGAGAGAGAGAGAGAGAGAGAGAGAGAGAGAGAGAGAGAGAGAGAGAGAGAGTTAGTAACACCTCCAGTAAGAATTTCATAGTATTTTTTGATTATTTTTATTATGTTCCTATATTACTACTACTATTACTACTACTACTACTATTACACACACACACACACACACACACACACACACCTTTTGATGGTTTTTCAACATGTGCATCAAATTCTTGCGGTGTGAAGTGCAGAGGTCAGGGAATATAGATGGGTCATTCACCTTCCCTGCCCTGTCCTGGTTCTTCAGCAGAGCCTGCCAGAGAGAGCACAGGTCAAAGAAGCACTATTTTCACTATGAACCAAGAGACACAGGATAGTCAGAATTGGAGGGAAGGTGGAAGGAACATGGAGGAAGGTCTGTGAGGAAGGAGAAGTGTGGAGGTAATTCATGGAGAGAGATATGGAGGAAAGAATAGAGGGTGGTGGAGGGGAAAATGGCTGGCGGTGATGTCAGACTATCTAACAAAAGCACTATTTTAACTATGAAGCAAGACTCGCAGGATAGTCAGGATTGGAGAGAAGGTGGAAGAAACATGGAGGAAGGTCTGTGAGGAAGGAGAAGTGTGGAGGTAACTCATGGAGGGAGATATGGAGGAAAGAATAGACGGTGGTGGAGGGGAAAATGGCTGGCGGTGATGTCAGACTATCCAACAAAAGCACTATTTTAACTATGAAGCAAGACTCGCAGGATAGTCAAGATTGGAGAGAAAGTGGAGGGAACATGGAGGAAGGTCTGTGAGGAAGGAGAAGTGTGGAGGTAACTCATGGAGGGAGATATGGAGGAAAGAATAGAGGGTGGTGGAGGGGAAAATGGCTGGCGGTGATGTCAGACTATGTAACAAAAGCACTATTTTAACTATGAAGCAAGACTCGCAGGATAGTCAGGATTGGAGAGAAAGTGGAGGGAACATGGAGGAAGGTCTGTGAGGAAGGAGAAGTGTGGAGGTAACTCATGGAGGGAGATATGGAGGAAAGAATAGAGGGTGGTGGAGGGGAAAATGACTGGCGGTGATGTCAGACTATCTAACAAAAGCACTATTTTAACTATGAAGCAAGACTCGCAGGATAGTCAGGATTGGAGAGAAGGTGGAGGGAACATGGAGGAAGGTCTGTGAGGAAGGAGAAGTGTGGAGGTAACTTGTGGAGGGAGATATGAAGGAGTACCTGTGAGAAATTGCTCTGCTCCTGCACCACGTAGGCAGCATCATGCATGAGCTGCTCTAGGCCGCACAAACGCTCACCAAGCCCCTTCACCTCCTTCATCTGTGGCCGGTCTGCCTCTCGAAGCACAGCGCTGACCTCTTGCCCCACTTGTTCCAGCAGCCCCTCACTGATCTGTGTGGCAGCAGCAGTACTGGTGCTGAGTGTGTGTGTGTGTGTGTGTGTGTGTGTGTGTGTGTGTGTGTGTGTGTGTGTGTGTGTGTGTGTGTGTGTGTGTGTGTGTGTGTGTGTGTGTGTGTGTGTGTGTGTGTGTGTGTCTCTAGTTGAAGTGATGTGGGTTTTCAAGGGTGTTTTTACAGTTGCAGTGACAGATTAACAACATTTCTGCATTACTGACAGGAGAAACACTCTTTTAAAAGGCTGTAGTTGAAGTGACACGAGTTTTCAAGTGTGTTTTTACAATTGCAGTGACAGATTAACAACATTTCTGCATTACTGACAGGAGAAACACTTTTAAAGGCTGTAGTTGAAGTGATGTGGGTTTTCAAGTGTGTTTTTACAATTGCAGTGACAGATTAACAACATTTCTTCATTACTGACAAGATACACTCTTTTAAAAGGCTGTAGTTGAAGTGATGTGGGTTTTCAAAGGTGTTTTTACGGTTCCAGTGACAGATTAACAACATTTCTGCATTACTGACAGGAGAAACACTTTTAAAGGCTGTAGTTGAAGTGACGTGGGTTTTCAAAGGTGTTTTTACGGTTCCAGAGACAGATTAACAACATTTGTGCATTAGTGACAGGAGAAACACTCTTGAGAACCAGGCTGAGTGTCCCTTTGGCCTTGGAAACATGCAATATTCTAACACAGGGGGAGGGGGAGCCACACTAATGTGACAACACTCAACTTGTTAAACAACGCAAGATTACAAACTTGACTCAATCCTGCGGGAACGGAATTACGCAGCAAGAATTAGGTGTGAATACCTGACACACATACATACACACACACACACACACACACACACACACACACCTGGGCCAGTCCCCTGCAGCAGAGTTGGGCAATCTGTCTGACGTCACTTTGGCTGTCCTTGGCGCTGATCCAGTCCAGCAGCGACACTTGCCTCACTGACAGACACACACACAGAGAGAGAGAGTGAGAGAGATATATCAACAATTATTCTTATTTACAACAACAACAACAACAACAACAACAACAATAACAACAACTTACTTTCTCTTTTTCCTCCTTCTCCTCCTCCTCCTTCTCCTCCTCTTTTCTCCTCCTCCTGCTCTTCCTCCTCTTCCTCCTCCTCCTTCTCCTCCTCTTCCTTCTCTTCCTCCTCCTCTTTCTTCTGTGCTGTGCTTGTCCTCCTCTTCTTCCCAGCTTCTTCCTCTTCCTCTTCCTCTTGTGTCTTCCCCAAGAGTTCAGGGAAGACTGGAATCCTTGCCAGTAGCTTCAGGTCCTCTTCAAAACTGTAAGTAGTAGTAGTAGTAGTAGTAGTAGTAGTAGTAGTAGTAGTAGTAGTAGTAGTAGTAGTAGTAGTAGTAGTAGTAGTAGTAGTAGTAGTAGTGTTGACAGACGGACACACATACACACGCTCCACCCAATCTTTCCTCTCTTTCCTCCTCCTCCTTTCTTCCTCCTCTCTCCTCTCTTCCTCCTCCTCCTCTCTTCCTCCTCCTCCTCTCTCCTCCTCCTCCTCTCTCCTCCTCCTCCTTCTCTCCCTACCGGTAAGTTGGCAGGAAGAGTGGAGCATCACACAAAACTGTAGGAGAGACTTGTAGATGATAGAAATATAAGCAAGACCTTCTCTCCACCTCCCTCTCTTCTCTCCTTCATATCTCCCTCCAACAGTTACCTCCACGCTTCTCCTCCCTCACAGACCTTCCTCCATGTTCCCTCCACCTTTCCTCCAACCCTGACACACACACACACACACACACACAAACTCACGACTGAAGCAGGGCGACCTTCTCCTCCCGGCCACTGAGATACTCCACAAAATTTTGCTGGAATGCGTCATGTCTTGCTCTGAAGGCTGCCACAATGTCCTCCAAGTTGGCCACCACTGCTGCCCAGCCTGCAGTAGTAGTAGTAGTAGTAGTAGTAGTAGTAGTAGTAGTAGTAGTAGTAGTAGTAGTAGTAGTAGTAGTAGTAGTAGTAGTAGTAGTAGTAGTGGTAGTAGTGGACAGAGGAAAGAAAGAGGAAGAGAAGGAAAGAGACAAATTCATAACAATTATTTCTTCTTCTTTGTTCCCTCTTCTCTTCTTTATCTTTTTCTCTTTCTTCCTCTTCTACTTTCCCTTGTGACCTTCAGAACCCCCTGTGACCTTCAGAACCCATGACCTTCATTTTGACACACTCACAACATTCAAATTTGAAAAACCTAACTTAACCTAACTTAACATAACCTAACCTAATCTGACCTAACCCGACCTGACCTTGTTGCTGCAGATGCTGGTCGTGAACAAGTTGGCGGCAAGTTCTGGTGACCTCACTAGCGTGCTCGTAAAACTGCTGTGCTAACTGTGTCCGCGCCACCACAGTGTTGTAAGTGGCTGGCATGTTGAGACACCCCTCCACCTGTGCCTGCAACAGTAGTAGTAGTAGTAGTAGTGGTAGTAGTAGTAGTAGTAGTAATTGAATAAAATAAAGCTGAATAAACAAACAAACAAACAAACAAACACACAAACACACACACACAATAAAATAACAGAATATCAAGGAGTAAAAGTTGTATTTGGCAGTGGTCAGATGTGAGGTCAGCCAGGAAGGTGAGAGGTCAGTGGGGAGGGCTGCAGCCTGGGGTGGTACAGCCAGCACTGGGAGAGTGACCACAAGGATGAGGGAGGGGAGGTCAAGAGGGGCATGG
>NW_026973731.1:90000-145000 GCF_035594125.1 Scylla paramamosain
AGGTTAGGTTAGGTTAGGGGTGGGTCAGGCTAGGTCGGCACATCACCTGTGGTACAAATGCATCAAAAACACCTTTGGTCATTTTTCTTATAGCATCCCCTTAGTTATCCTGCTAAATTTGCAGCTACAACCAACACTGCTTTACTTCTTGCACCATACCCTAACCTAACCTAACCTAACCTAACCTAACTTAACCTAACTCTAACCTAACCTAACCTGACTTAAGCTAACCTAACCTAACCTAACTCTAACCTAACCTGATCTAACCTAACCTGACTTAAGCTAACCTAACCTAACTCTAACCTAACCTAATCTAACCTAACCTAACCTAACCTAACCTAACCTAACTCTAACCTAACCTAACCTAACTCTAACCTAACCTAACCTAAGCTAACCTAACCTAACCTAACCTAACCTAACTCAAGGCACTAGCTGCATCAGACAACAACAAGAGGTGCCCCTGTGTTGGCAAGCTTCCCACTGCCGCAGCGCCAGTCACACTGCGGCCGTCAAGGAGAAAGCACATGGGCACCTTCTCTCTGTCCCAACAACTCGTGTGGCTTGACATGCGCACGCACACACACACACACACACACATATTTATTTACACACACACATATATTTATTTACTTATGTGTGTGTGTGTGTGTGTGTGTGTGAGTGTAGTGAGCAGTGTTGTTTATAGAAAGTGTGTTTACTTCAAGATTATTCAAACCATTTGTGTGTGACATGCACATTTGCGACAAGCCAGCGACAACTTTGTTTGTTTGGGCAGCACGTTAATTTTAGCATTGAGAACAGAGAAGGCTTCCGTGCTGGAACACGCTGCATGCCACTCACCAAACCACTCACACTAATCCCACTCATTTTCTTCACCTACAAATACAAGTTGTTGCAAATGTCATAATTTATTGATTTATTTCATCAGTGTAGGTGGTTTTCAATGACACAACTCCAATTCTGCACTGCACATTGTTTGTTTGTTTGTTTGTTTGTTTGTGTTACCGTGTCTTAGTTGTTCACACCATAAAAAGGGTGAGTGTTCAGTGGTGGAGCGTGAACACCTTGCCTCAGAGGAAAGGGTCAATGCATGGTGGTGTGTTGGTGTTGCACATGTTCCTGTCCCTTGCTAATGTTCAACAGTCAACAAAAGGTGCACTCAGTAATTGCAAAGGAGAAAAATGACTTTAAATCTACAGCTGTGTTTACTGACCAGCGCACCACTGGTGTGCCAAGCCCCACACACCAGTGTGCTCACTGCTGCACCCGTCCACCTGTCCACGGTGCACAACAACCTCACGGCTTAACACAACACAACACAACACAACACAACACAACCTAACTCAACATAATATTACTAAACCTAACCTAACAAAACCTAACCAAACCTAACTTAACCTAACCAAACCTAACTTAACCTAACCTAACATAATATTACCTAAGTTAACCTAACCAAACCTAACTTAACCTAACCAAACCTAATTAACCTAACCAAACATAATATTACCCAACCTAACCTAACCAAACCTAACCAAACCTAACTTAACCTAACCAAACCTAACTTAACCTAACCAAACCTAACCAAACCTAACCTAACCTAACTTAACCTAACCAAACCTAACTTAACCAAACCAAACCTAACCATACCTAACCAAACCTAACTTAACCTAACCAAACCAAACCAAACCTAACCAAACCTAACCAAACCAAACCTAACCTAACTTAACCTGACCAAACCTAACCAAACCAAACCTAACCAAACCTAACCATACCTAACCAAACCTAACTTAACCTAACCAAACTTAACCTAACCTAACCAAACCTAACCTAACCTAACCAAACCTAACCTAACCAAACCTAACCAAACCTAACCTAACCAAACCTAACCAAACCTAACCTAACCTAACCTAACCAAACCTAACCAAACCTAACTTAACCTAACCAAACCTAACCAAACCTAACCAAACCTAACCAAACCTAACTTAACCTAACCAAACCTAACCAAACCTAACCCAACCTAACCTAACCTAACCAAACCTAACCAAACCTAACCAAACCTAACTTAACCTAACCAAACCTAAAGTGAAACAAGAATTGACTTACTGGTTCACAATTGCTAGGTGAAGCAAGCAACAGTTTACGAGACGCTGGCGAGACTCAACTTCCTTCCTTCCTTCCTTCCTTCCTTTCTTTCCTTCCTTCCTTCCTTCCTTTATTTGTCACGAATTGTTCTCCTTCCTTCCTGCAGACACAACACTTAATGATATTCACAAAACTAATAAAAACAGGAGGAGGAGGAGGAGGAGGAGGAGGAGGAGGAGGAGGAAGAGGAGGAGGAGGAGATAATTATACGGAAAAAGAGACCAAGGAGAGAGAGAGAGAGAGAGAGAGAGAGAGAGAGAGAGAGAGAGAGAGAGAGAGAGAGAGATCAGGAAATTAAACCTTAGTAGTAGTAGTAGTAGTAGTAGTAGTAGTAGTAGTAGTAGTAGTAGTAGTAGTAGTAGTAGTAGTAGTAGTAGTTTTCGTTGCGTGTGTACGAGAGAGAGAGAGAGAGAGAGAGAGAGAGAGAGAGAGAGATCGCCCTCACTCACCAGGCAGAGGAGACAGCAGCGGCCTGAGAGGTGCCTTCAAAAGACACACGCACACACACACGCACACACACACAGGCAGGCTCACACGCACACACAGACACACATACACACGGACAGCAGGAGGAGCAGCACTGTGACAAAGGTAAACAAGGCAACAATGACGATGATCTTGTTCTTGATCTTGTTGTTATTCTTCTTGTGACGTCTTCCGCAGATCAGCTACTTGAGAGCACGGGGTCAACATGTCTCCTCTAATTTAACACCTAAACTCCCTCAGGCGTACTTCCCAGGCGTGCACAAGGGACTTTTTCATCTCTTTTAGGGTCCCTTCCCTTTCTTCCTTGCCACGACACACTGGCAGCACTGTCAGCGTGCCTCTGTGTGTGAGCTGGAGGAGGCAGTAGACACCTGCTGAAACGATAATTACTCCCAGTGAGGTGTGCAGCACTGTTCAGGGGGTGCTGTGAACTTATCATTAAACCCAGCTGTGACCTCACTGAATGTTTCCCTTTGTGTCTCACAACACAAGGGGGCAGTCACAGCCTGCCCTCTAAAGACAACTCTCTTCCTCCACACAAAACTACAAGCACCTAATAACACACACACCCTTCACTCTAAAATTTTAAAATCATGACGACTCCTACACCAGCCTCGGAGTCCCCATCTGGTGAGGGGACCATAAATGTCCCCAGGTCGGACTGCCCTTCTGTCGACGACCCTAAGTGTCTTGCCACCCCCCTCAACTTTTTCTTCATTAACTTGTGCAACATTCGCGGTCTAAGATCTAATTTTCAATCTGTAGAACACCACCTCTCCTCTTCTAAACCTCATCTTCTTTTCCTCACTGAAACTCAGGTGTCTGAGGCAACTGACAGTAGCCCCTTTTCTGTTCCCTCCTACTTTCTCTATCCTCATTTTCGATCCAAAGCTGGATGCTGCGTTTATGTGCGCAATGACTTAACCTGCTCCCGTGCCCACGCTCTTGAATCTTCTGAGTTTTCCACCATCTGGCTACGACTACAGAGTCACTCTCATACTAAATTTATCTGTGCTGTATACCTCTCACCTAACTCCTCTGACTATAAGAAATTCTTTGACTACTTAACTTCCAAAGTGGAGCACATTCTGACCCTCTTCCCTTTTGCAGAGATCTCCATTCTTGGAGACTTCAATGTTCACCACCAGCTTTGGCTTTCCTCTCCCTTCACTGACCATCCTGGTGAACTAGCCTTCAACTTTGCTATCCTCCATGACCTAGAGCAATTGGTGCAACACCCTACTCGTATTCCTGACCGTCTTGGAGATACGCCCAACATTCTTGACCTTTTCCTGACCTCTAATCCTTCTGCTTATGCTGTCACCCTTTCTTCTCCGTTGGGCTCCTCCGATCACAATCTCATATCTTTATCTTGTCCTATCACTCCAATCCCTCCTCAGGATCCCCCTAAGCGAAGGTGCCTCTGGCGTTTTGCCTCTGCTAGTTGGGGGAACCTGAGGAGGTATTTTGCTGATTTTCCTTGGAATGACCACTGCTTCCGTGTCAGAGAGCCGTCTTTGTGTGCTGAGCGCATAACAGAGGTGATAGTGTCTGGCATGGAGGCGTACATTCCTCACTCTTTTTCTCGTCCTAAACCTTCTAAACCTTGGTTTAACACAGCTTGTTCTCGTGCTATACATGATAGAGAGGTGGCCCACAAAAGGTACTTAAGCCTTCCATCACCAGAATCTCATGCACTTTATATTTCTGGCTGGAACCATGCCAAGTCTGTTCTCCAACTAGCCAAAAACTCCTTCATTAACAGAAAATGTTAAAATCTTTCAAGATCTAACTCCCCTCGTGATTTCTGGCATCTAGCCAAAAATATCTCCAATAACTTTGCTTCTTCTTCTTTCCCTCCTCTACTTCAACCAGATGGCACCACTGCTATCACATCTATTTCTAAAGCTGAACTCTTTGCTCAAACCTTTGCTAAAAACTCTACCTTGGACGATTCTGGGCTTGTTCCTCCCTCTCCTCCACCCTCTGACTACTTCATGCCACCTATTAAAATTCTTCGCAATGATGTTTTCCATGCCCTCGCTGGCCTAAACCCTCGGAAGGCTTATGGACCTGATGGGGTCCCTCCTATTGTTCTCCGAAACTGTGCCTCCGTCCTTGCACCTTGCCTAGTCAAACTCTTTCAGCTGTGTCTGTCAACATCTACCTTTCCTTCTTGCTGGAAGTTTGCCTACATTCAACCTGTTCCTAAAAAGGGTGACCGTTCTAATCCCTCAAACTACCGTCCTATTGCTTTAATTTCCTGCCTATCTAAAGTTTTTGAATCTGTCCTCAACAGGAAGATTCTTAAACATCTATCACTTCACAACCTTCTATCTGATTGCCAGTATGGGTTCCGTCAAGGCCGCTCTACTGGTGATCTTCTGGCTTTCCTTACTGAGTCTTGGTCATCCTCTTTTAGAGATTTTGGTGAAACTTTTGCTGTTGCCTTGGACATATCGAAAGCTTTTGATAGAGTCTGGCACAAAGCTTTCATTTCCAAACTACCCTCCTACGGTTTCTATCCTTCTCTCTGTAACTTCATCTCAAGTTTCCTTTCTGATCGTTCTATTGCTGCTGTGGTAGACGGTCACTGTTCTTCTCCTAAATCTATTAACAGTGGTGTTCCTCAGGGTTCTGTCCTGTCACCCACTCTCTTCTTATTATTCATTAATGATCTTCTAAACCAAACTTCTTGTCCTATCCACTCCTATGCTGATGATACCACCCTGCACTTTTCCACGTCTTTTCATAGACGTCCAACCCTTCAGGAGGTAAACATATCACGCAGGGAAGCCACAGAACGCCTGACTTCTGATCTTTCTAAAATTTGTGATTGGGGCAGAGCAAACTTGATATTGTTCAATGCCTCAAAAACTCAATTCCTCCATCTATCAACTCGACACAACCTTCCAGACAACTATCCCCTCTTCTTCATTGACACTCAGCTGTCCCCCTCTTCTACACTGAACATCCTCGGTCTGTCCTTTACTTATAATCTGAACTGGAAACTTCACATCTCATCTCCAGCTAAAACAGCTTCTATGAAGTTAGGTGTTCTGAGATGTCTCCCCCAGTTTTTCTCACCCCGCCCCCCAGCTGCTAACTCTGTACAAGGGCCTTATCCGTTCATGTATGGAGTATGCTTCACATGTCTGGGCTGGTTCCACTCATACTGCTCTTCTAGACAGGGTGGAATCAAAAGCTTTTCGTCTCATCAACTCCACTCCTCTAACTGAGTGTCTTCAGCCTCTCTCTCACCGCCGCAATGTTGCATATCTAGCTGTCTTCTACCGCTCACTCAAACAATGCTACAACGTAAATCCCTTTGCTCTTCCTCACAAAATTTTGCGTTTGTTTAACTTTATCTTATTATTCATGAGCCACCCAAATAAGCGGTGCAGCCATTACGTCACTGGTATGACTGTATAAGTGCCCACATCTCCCCTGCCTTTGCTGCAGTGTTGCGGCACATCTCCTCTGTGTATTCCGTCACCAAGGAAAGTCAAGCGTGGCACAGTTTTGAGCGCAGTCCCCCGCAGTGACATTGGTGCAGTCACCCCTTCCATCAACACAGTCTTCAAAGAGAACGGCACAGATTGACGGTGACTAAAGCAAACTTACAAAGTCAACCTACAGTTAATAATAATGATAATAATAATAATAATAATAATGATAATAATAATAATAATAGTAGTAGTAATGGTAATAAGAGGAGCACTAGTGTAACTGAGGGTGCAGCGCGGCCTTTCACTTCCACCTGAAGGAAAATGAAAAGCAAGATTTATGTTTGTACAATCATTTTATTGAGAAGCAAAATGAGACAGTGTGAATATTGATAACTTTCGTGTTGTTAGTGAAGGAGCAATGCGTGGAGCGGTGTGTCCTGCCGCCAATATTCACACTAACAACCGCCACCATCACAACCCGCACTCTCAACTTTACATGTGTGTCTGTCTGTCTGTCTGTATGTGTGTGTGTGTCTGTCTGTTAATGGGCGTGTGTATGTGTTTGCTTGTCTACTCAAAAATAAATAAATAAATAAATGATGGTGGCAGTGGTGTGGTGTGTGGTGTGGTGCAGCAGTGCCGTGCCAGCACCACGCCACACTGCACCACAGTCACCTCAGCAGTGGGGCAGTGGCGGGCTGCCTCCTGCACCTCCTCCAGGCCCCGCACCACCTGGCCAGAGACACCAGGCCAACCACCACCACGCTGCCTGTCCCCGGGTAGCGTCACCACCGCCACCACCACCACCACCGCCGCCTGGCCAGACTGCCAGCACTCACCCTGGGAAAGGTGAAGCAGCACGGGGCTCCCTCTCTCCCATCACCTCCCTGGCAGTCTCCTCCCCGCATCTCTTGCACCTCAAACACAACTTGTTTTTTGTTGGTAATAATGATAATAAATTTAATTATGAAGTTTAATGAGCTTGTTTTTTTTTTTAGTTTTTTTTTTTTTAATGCAAAGTTAGTTAGTTTAATATAACTGATCTGATTACACTTTCTGCTGTTTGTTATTTTTAATGGAAGAAATTATTTTTGTTAACTGTGTAATGGAGTGCGTTGTGTCACGAACACTGGCCTGCTTCACAACAACAACAACAACAACAACAACAACAACAACAACAACAACAACAGCATGGCCTCACCACTCACACAAGCTTACTAAACAAAAAACAAAATAAATAAAACAAAATAAATAAATAAAAATAAATAAAATAAAGCAACAATAACTTTAATACAAAAAAAATATAATTTAAATCAAATAAATTATTTTTTTATATTTTAAGAAAAATCATGTTTTTTTTTCAATCTTGACAAACAGTCCCATTATTTACCTCATTGTAGCCCAATCCAGCCCAACCCAGCCTATTCCAGCCCAATCCAGCCCATCCCAGCCTATTCCAGCCCAATCCAGCTCACACCAACTAATTCCAGCCCAATCCAGCCTATTCCAGCCCAATCCAGCCCATCCCAGCCTATTCCAGCCCAATCCAGCTCACTCCAACTCATTCCAGCCCAATCCAGCCCATCCCAGCCTATTCCAGCCCAATCTACCTCACCCCAACTCATTCCAGCCCAATCCAGACCATTCCCGCCCATTTTAGCCCAATCCAGCCCATTCTAGCCCAATCCAGGTCATTCTAGCCCATTCCAGCCCAATACAGTCCATTCTAGCCCAATACAGCCCATTCTAGCCCAATCCAGGTCATTCTAGCCCATTCCAGCCCAATACAGTCCATTCTAGCCCAATACAGCCCATTCCAGCCCAATCCAGCCCATTTCAGACCCATTCTAGCCCAATCCAGCTCATTTCAGACCCATTCTAGCCCAATCCAGCTCATTCTAGCCCATTGCAGCCCAATACAGCCCATTCTAGCCCAATCCAGCTCATTTCAGACCCATTCTAGCCCAATCCAGCTCATTCTAGCCCATTCCAGCCCAATACAGTCCATTCTAGCCCAATCCAGCCCATTTCAGACGCATTCTAGCCCAATACACTTACCCACCACTCTGAAAACCAATCTCCCTCTCTCTCTCTCTCTCTCTCTCACCACCACCACTACTACTACTACTACTGCTGCTACCACCACCATCACCACCACCACTACTACTAGAGTCACGCAGGTAGAGGTTGGAGGGCAGCAGTTGGAGGTAACAGTGACCATAGGGAAATTTGGTACATTTTAGAATGGGAATAATAAACTGTTAGAAGCAAAAAGACTAGTAAAATACCTGACTTTAGGAAAACACACTTGAGGAATTAAAAAGGTACCTCCAAGGACTGGACTGGCAAGGGATGCAGGGTCAGGTCAGGTCAGGGACGGAGTTCAGAGAGATAAGGCAGGGTGAGACGCGAGGGTGCAAACGAACACAATACATTATAACACAACACAAAATATACTCCCTTCTTACAATACAATACAGTACAGTTCCCTCACTCAACTCTAACAACCCAAACAGACGCCTCATAACACGTGCCCATTACAACACAACTGCCCTACATAACATCACACACACACACACACACACACACACACACACACACACAGCAAGTCAGTATACGAGCAACAAATGAAACACGTGAGGAAGGATTTTAAGAGAATAGATAAAAATGTTGCAATAAATGATGAACGTGCAGTGAAGAGAAAAATAAATATTGCAGGGATTAATTTTGTACTTTATATATTGCTGTCAACATTAGGAGTAACAGCAGTGACACGTGGCATTAAATAATAACTATAGGAAATGAATGATAGGTCAATATATGTTTACAGTGCCTGATTGTGAATAAGTTTGAGTAATTGATTGATATGATTGGCTGAGTGGGTGAGGCAATTGAGTCATTAAGAAACCAAATGTGAATGAATGAATGAATGAATAAGAAAAAGAATAGATAAATAAATAAATAAGACAATCAAGGACTAACTTAATAGAATTTATGGTGGCATCGTTACTTATAAAACAAACAAACAAACAAACAAACAGTGTAATATTCTAGAAACATGAAAAAAATAAATAAATAAATAACTGGCCGAGAGACTGATGCGCAGGAAGGCAGTCAGACAAAGTGGCAAGCACACACACACACACACACACACACACACACACACACACACACACATGATAAAGGAGACTAACACAAAACTCAGAAATGAAGAATAATACTGCAAATTGAACGTAAGTTTGGGGCAAAATTGATCAGTTTTAGGCTGCGAGACTTGTGGTGGCGTGATCAAAGCTGGACTTTCATAGCCTATTATCTTTTCTGCACTGGACCTCTCTCTCTCTCTCTCTATCTATCTATCTATCTATCTATCTTTTCATCTATCTCTCTGTCTATCTCTATCTATCTATCTATCTATCATTTTACCTCACACAAGTGCATTATTATTTTTTTCCATCTCACCAGCATAGTACGTGTCTTTACATTCCCAGCATGTTGTGAAAGGCCAGTAAAGAGGAAGGGGGGGGGGGTAGCAACGCCTTTTCCTGTGTTTATTCCTTTTGTGTTTATTTATTGATTTATTATTAGAGACAGACTAAAGGTGATTTTACTGAGTCCTCGCTGAACCTTGATGAATGAACCTGGTTTTGTCATACGTATTTTGATAAGAATGACCGTTAGGTTAGGTTAGGTTAGTCTTTTTGTTGTTGTTGTTGTTGTTGTTGTTGTTGTTGTTGTTGTTAATGGTGAGATTGTGGTGGTTTTAATTTGCTGGTTGTTGCAGTTGTGGTGGTGGTAATAGTGGTGAGTAGTAGTAGTAGTAGTAGTAGTCGCACCACCACCACCATCACCACCACCACCACCACCACCACCACCAGTAACAGCAAAATTAGCATTAAAAATCAAACCATATCATATTAACTTACACCAATATGAAGTTGAGTCCCACGAGACCAAGGTAGGAGAACAATATATAGAAAAAACGCAGTAAAAGAAACTTAATATTATAAGACGGAGAACAGGGAGGCCAGTGTATCGTAAGAAGCATTACTAACAGGAGCCGTGTATTATAAGTCACAGTACAAAGACAGTACATTGTAAGGCATGGTACAGGAAGGGCAGTGAGGGGCGAGGCATAGTACTCACTGATGAACGGTGTGTCCTCAGCTGGCGGCAAGAACTCTGATGGTTAAGACGGACAGTGACGGTGAGTTGTGTTGAGATGCCCTGAGTCACCTTCTCCCGGATTCCTCGGCATATAGAACACCAAAGGAACTGCAGAAGACAGAGTGAAGGTACATGTAGGTGAAGAGTAAAGGTGATGCAGATGTTGTATATAGGCTGGTGGTGTTGATGGAGGTGTTCAAGTGCCAGATACAATAAGGTGACAAACAATATTCTGGGTTAGCAATCAAGAGAGGTACGTTTTCTACAGGGAATGCCACTTGTAGGTCTCGTCACGTAATGCAACAATCTATATTTTGTCATGTTCCTGTGGTGATGATGGAGGAGTGCAAGTGGCATAGGGGAGACACACGGTGATGTAGACAAGATTCCATATGGTCAATAGTCAGGATGGGGCTAAAAGATGCTATAATTTTCTCAAAGAGTGACGAGGCTGGATCAAATCAAGAAGGAATACATCAATAGCAAATACTTCCTGGTCTGTTTGAGAACTATTCCTAACTATCTGAGAAATCAACAAATTCTAACAAGCTAATTGGGAAATGAACTAACTCTAACAAGCTAAGAGGTCAATTAATTCCAACGGGGTAACTAAGAAATCAAATTCTAAAAAGCTGACTAACAAATCAATGAATTCACACGAGATAAAATCATTCTAGCAAGCTAATTAAAAACTCCAGCTTATCCTAACCTAACCTAACTAAGAAATAAAATCATTACAAAAAAATAAACAAGAAAATTAATCCAGTACGTTTCCACGCCACACAAGTTCCTCCCCCGCTGTTAGAGGAAGGGGAGACGATAAGGCTTCCAGCACGCCCCTCTGGCTCAAGGGCGTCTTGGCAATACTGGCGGGGTGCAAAGGTCACAACTCCTTGGCTTACGTTCAAATTGTCTTCACCAAGCCGGGGATTCGAACCCCGGATCCTACTAGTGTGTGTCGGGCGTTCTAAATGACTGGTAATAACAAAGTGGGTGGGCAATTTTACTTAGCGAAAATAAAAAACCGAGTACAATATAATATTTTACTATTTGTGGTGCAGATAACGAGTGTTTGTTTTTTGAAAGAGATACGCAGATATGAATTCTCAAGGACAGTAATCAGTAACGGATGAATGGAATACAAGAGTGACATAGGATCAATAATTAGGAGAGGAAGAGAAATAGTGGGTACAGCTACATTTAAAAGAGATAAGAAGGCACTGCATCTTAACAACAATGGTGAAGTAATCAGAACAGGGCGAGAAATAATGGATTTAAGCTTGAGAAACTTTGGTTTTTAAGATACGCAGGAGTGAATTTTCAAGGACAGTAGTCAGTAAGGGATGAATGGAAGATTACAAGAGTGACAAACAAAATATTTAGGGTTAATAATTAGGAGAGGAAGAGAAATAGTACATTTTGAAAGAGATAAGAAGGCACTGCATCTTAACAACAATGGTCGATCACTGTAATGGACTCAGTAATCAGGTTGTTAAGGCTAAAATAAAGCTACACAAATTTATGGATGAGGGTGACAGGTGCATGCAGGTAAGAATGCTTTATATACAGATTGCCACTTGTAAAATTATTGATGATCTCTCGTAAGTTGTCGTTCCTTTAATGTTAGCTTAGAACGTTATACACAAGGATGCTTAAGAGTAAACAATGAGATCTTCTATCACCTCTGTTGAATATTTTTTTTTAAGTTAATGCAAAGTTGTACACGAGTATTTTACTGGACTTTAAAGAAACCACAGCAATCCTTCTTCATGGACATAATAACGTAGAGATTAATAATGAAGATAGGGAGTAGACGAAAAGATGAAAGAAATGAAAGACATAGAATACAAAAAAAAAAAACAATCAATAATACAAAATAATAACAAAAAAATCAACACAATAAAAGGGAAATAGAACACAAAAGACAATTAAGAGGAAAATCACCACAAACTAATAAATATATATAAAAAAATACAAGGAAATACGCAAGAATCGCAGAGGAGGAGTAGAAGGGAAAGACAGCCAGCCAGGAACACTTTGTCCTTAAAGGAGCAACCATACGATCTCATGTACCCGTCATGGAAGCCAGGCAGGAGGAGGAGGAGGAGGAGGAGGAGGAGGAGGAGGAGGAGGAGGAGGAGGAGGACACAACAAGTAAAAATCTGAAGAACTGAAAAATTAACAGTTTCTAAAATCTCTCTCTCTCTCTCTCTCTCTCTCTCTCTCTCTCTCTCTCTCTCTCTCTCTCTCTCTCTCTCTCTTTACTTATTGAATTATGTAGATGAAGGAGGGAGTAAGAGAGGGAGGGAGGGAGGAAGGGAGAAAAGAAGGGAGGAAGATATGTTAGCGTAAAGAAAAGAGGGAGGAAAAGAGAGAGAGAGAGAGAGAGAGAGAGAGAGAGAGAGAGAGAGAGAGAGAGAGAGAGAGAGAGAGAGAGAGAGAGAGAGAGGCACCAAACCCTTACACCCAACCAACCACACACACACACACACACACACACACACACACACACACACACACACACACAAGAAGTTATACACTGAATCAATTAATAAAACAGGTTAGGGGGGCGCACCTGTGTCAGACTGGAGTAATTAATTAGGTAAAAATGAAGAAGAAAACATTAGGAAGAGATAAATAGATAATATATAGAGTCTACCTGTGGAATTAGATAAGATATAGTAATGAGAGAGTGTAGAGGTGAAAATTGATAAGCATGTAGTTAAATATTGAGGTGATATTGTGCATGGGAAATATATTAGCAAGTTAACAGAAAGTAAGTTATAAGTAGATTTGTAATGCAGAGAGAGAGAGAGAGGGAGAGAGAGAGAGAGAGAGAGGTAGTACTGAATGGAAAATTGATAGACTGTTAGTAGAAATGACTGTTTTTTTCCTTCTTTCTTCTTTCTCTTCTTAATTTCTCTTTCCGTGACTTTTTTTCGATCTCTCCTCTTCTTTCTCTCTCTTTCCCTCTATATCCTCTTCTTTTTCTTTTTCTGTATTTTTTTTTTTTGTATTTTTCCTCTTCTTTCCCGTGATTTTTTTTTTTCAGCCTCTCCTCTTCTTTCCCTCTCTTTTCCTCTCTTTCCTCACTTTTTTTTCCGTAAGTCTCCTCTTGTTTTCGTCTTTTCCATGATTCTGGACTTTTTTCTCCCTCTCCTCCTTCACTTTCCTCATCATCATATCTCGTGGAGTAGTATCTTCTGCGCCTCCTTCTACTCCTTCGCCTCAAAATAAGTAAAGTTCTGACCAAGTATCTGCTATCGTCAAAAGAACTTATAAATTTGCCTAGTTTCATTTTCTCTCCCTCTGAGCTACTAACACACTGAATGGCTAAAATCTGACCTCTTGACTGTTAATGACACATGTTTCTCTTCACTTGCGTTACTTTAGATAAATAATATAGACCTGAAATTGAACTTCAGGCCCCGGGAGGTTCTAAACATTATTTACGTCTTTTGAAACTATTGTCTCAGATTCCTTCTTATTTTCATTCGTTCGTGGCAGTGACAAGTAGATCAAAGGATTTAATGTAAGCGTAGTGTGTGGTTTCAAAGCGCAAAGTGATCGAGTCTCAATTGTTTTAGTGCCCCAGTCAGAATCGTAAAGGAAAGTGTGTGTGAACATGGGGTGCTGACATAAATTTTAGGGTGTACTGAAAAATGCTGCGTATTTTATAAAGGGGGTAGAATGTAAACTATTTGCAAGGCACACCAAACCATCGGGAGTGTCAGGAGTGATCGAGTCTCAAATGTTTTAGTGGCCCAGTCAGAATCGTGCTGACATAAATTTTAGGGTGTACTGAAAAATGCTGCGTATTTTGTAAAGGGGGTAGAATGTAAACTATTTGCAAGGCACACCAAACCATCGGGAGTGTCAGGAGTGATCGAGTCTCAGTTGTTTTAGTGCCCCAGTCAGAATCGTGCTGACATAAATTTTAGGGTGTACTGAAAAATGCTGCGTATTTTGTAAAGGAGTACAATGTAAACTCTTTTTGCAAGGCACACCAAACCATCGGGAGTGTCAGGAGTGATCGAGTCTCAAATGTTTTAGTGCCCCAGTCAGAATCGTAAAGGGAAGTGTGTGAACATGGGGTGCTGACATAAATTTTAGGGTGTACTGAAAAATGCTGCGTATTTTGTAAAGCGGGTAGAATGTAAACTATTTGCAAGGCACACCAAACCATCGGGAGTGTCAGGAGTGATCGAGTCTCAAATGTTTTAGTGGCCCAGTCAGAATCGTGCTGACATAAATTTTAGGGTGTACTGAAAAATGCTGCGTATTTTGTAAAGGGGGTAGAATGTAAACTATTTGCAAGGCACACCAAACCATCGGGAGTGTCAGGAGTGATCGAGTCTCAGTTGTTTTAGTGGCCCAGTCAGAATCGTAAAGGGAAGTGTGTGAACATGGGGCGCTGACATAAATTTTAGGGTGTACTGAAAAATGCTGCGTATTTTTGTAAAGGGGGTAGAATGTAAACTATTTGCAAGGCACACCAAACCATCGGGAGTGTCAGGAGTGATCGAGTCTCAAATATTTTAGTGGCCCAGTCAGAATCGTAAAGGGAAGTGTGTGAACATAAAATTTAGGGGGGACTGAAAAATGCTGCGTATTTTGTAAAGGAGTACAATGTAAACTCTATTTGCAAGGCACACCAAACTATCGGGAGTGAACTTTTATATATGATCAAGTTAACCTTATTTTGAACTGTTAATACAACTGTAGTTAATATAACCAGATATTAGAATTAACGGGGGGGGGGGGAGTGTCCAGATTAGACGCAAGGGGTGCTGAGGTCGCAAAGAAAGAGTTAAGAAATGTTAGTAGTCTATGAAGAGATGAAGAAGTAAGTGTCACATTGTCATTGGCAGTAAAGTGTTAACAAAGGTACAAGAATAGAAAATTTGAACTTTGCTACACTATAAATGAGAATAAAACAGGGAACTTTGAACTTTGCTACACTACAAATGAGAGTAAAACAGGGAACTTTGAACTTTGCTAGAATAAAACAGAACTTTGAACTTTGCTACACTACAAATGAGAATAAAACAGAGAACTTTGAACTTTACTACACTACAAATGAGAGTAAAACAGGGAACTTTGAACTTTGCTACACTACAAATGAGAGTAAAACAGGGAACTTTGAACTTTGCTACACTACAAATGAGAGTAAAACAGGGAACTTTGAACTTTGCTAGAATAAAACAGAACTTTGAACTTTGCTACACTACAAATGAGAGTAAAACAGGGAACTTTGAACTTTGCTATAAAACAGGGAACTTTGAACTTTGCTACACTACAAATGAGAGTAAAACAGGGAACTTTGAACTTTGCTACACTACAAATGAGAGTAAAACAGGGAACTTTGAACTTTGCTAGAATAAAACAGAACTTTGAACTTTGCTACACTACAAATGAGAGTAAAACAGGGAACTTTGAACTTTGCTATAAAACAGGGAACTTTGAACTTTGCTACACTACAAATGAAAGTAAAACAGAGAACTTTGAACTTTGCTATAAAACAGGGAACTTTGAACTTTGCTACACTACAAATGAGAGTAAAACAGAGAACTTTGAACTTTGCTATAAAACAGGGAACTTTGAACTTTGCTACACTACAAATGAGAGTAAAACAGAGAACTTTGAACTTTGCTATAAAACAGGGAACTTTGAACTTTACTACACTACAAATGAGAGTAAAACAGGGAACTTTGAACTTTGCTAGAATAAAACAGAACTTTGAACTTTACTACACTACAAATGAGAATAAAACAGAGAACTTTGAACTTTGCTATAAAACAGGGAACTTTGAACTTTGCTACACTACAAATGAGAGTAAAACAGGGAACTTTGAACTTTGCTATAAAACAGGGAACTTTGAACTTTACTACACTACAAATGAGAATAAAACAGGGAACTTTGAACTTTGCTACACTACAAATGAGAGTAAAACAGAGAACTTTGAACTTTGCTATAAAACAGGGAACTTTGAACTTTGCTACACTACAAATGAGAATAAAACAGGGAACTTTGAACTTTACTACACTACACACAGGCAACGAGGGACAGAAACAGCTAAAGAGACAAGAGGAATATAAATTAAAAGAAGAGGAAATAAAAAGAAAAAAAGAAGGAAAAAATGAGGATAAAAAGAAAGGGAAAAAAAAAACAGTTGTTGGTATATAGAATAACAAAAAGTTTATAGAAAAGAGGATTATTAATTATGTTACTGGAGAAAGAAAAATAAAGGAAAAAGAAGCTTGAAAAGGAAATAGAACAAAGTAGATGCGTAAATAAAGAAAGGAATTTATTACACAAAATCGAATTACAAATTATTGGAGAAAGAAAAATAAAGGAAAAAGAAGCTTGAAAAGGAAATAGAACAAAGTAGATGCGTAAATAAAGAAAGGAATTTATTACACAAAATCGAATTACAAATTATGTTGTTAGACAAGGAGAAAATAAACAAAAATAAATAAAAATAGAGAAAAATGAATTAGCATGAGAGAGAGAGAGAGGGAGAAAAAAAAAAAAAGGGTTGATGCATAGAAATAAGAAAGGAAAATTATTATATAAAGAATTATGATTGATTCTTGTTCCTATCTACACTACAGAGTCAGGAATGGTTTTGTCCCCACCGAGAAGTTAATATACACAGGAAGAAATGATAAAATATTAATAACAAACAGACAAACATGATGACTAGATAATAATGATGCAAAACTAAAAGATTATTTTACATCAACAATCTGAGAAATTAATGTCCACACGCAGAACAGATAAATATCAAACGTAAATAAATTAACACCAAAATAATAATAATGATACAAAAATAAGACGATTAATATTTCAGAAAAAGTTACAAAATGAGAACAATTTATGATCACTTTCTCGTCTAAATAATTAGTTCACACAGGTTCGGCTCGATACATCAAAGGTTAATATAGAAGAAGAAGAAGGAGAAGAAGGAGAAGGAGAAGGAGAAGGAGAAGGAGAAGGAGAAGGAGAAGGAGAAGAAGAAGAAGAAGGAGAAGGAGAAGGAGAAGGAGAAGGAGAAGGAGAAGAAGAAGAAGAAGAAGAAGAAGAAGTAATAATAATAATAATAATAATAATAATGATAATGACAACAACAACAACAACAACAACAACAACAACAATAAAAACAAGGTAATTACTTTTCTAACAATACTACCAAGAGAGAGAGAGAGAGAGAGAGAGAGAGAGAGAGAGAGAGAGAGAGAGAGAGAGAGAGAGAGAGAAGAAGAATCAGAACCAGTCTCACCTGTCCAATTAACAAAGGTAAATAAGAGATAAACACTAGGGGGTAGATACAACCACCTGAACTGAATAATTTTACACGAAGAAGGTCATTAAGACTTCCCATCGCCATAGAAGGAGAACCAACATTAATAACCTTCTCACGTAAGGGGTTAACACAGACAGGTAAGGAGATAAAAGGTAAATAAATACATAAATAATTCAGTAACAATCACACAGAAGGAATTTTACTTACTGAAATACAAAACCCAGACAGTAAAGAGAGTAATTTTCTCGTTTTTCACTCGAGTTATCAATAAAAAGAGGTGGAAGAGAAGAGGTCAGGTTCAATTAAAGGTAAATACATAAAGAAAGGCAAAAAATGTTATAGGAAATAGGATTATTGTCTCTCGGAAGTAAACAAGGACAGCTAAATTCATAAAGAAAAGCAAAAATGTTATAGGAAAGAGGATTATTGTCTCTCGGAAGTAAACAAGGACAGCAAGGAATAATAATCATTTTCTCACCTCAAACAGTAAAGAGAGTAATGTCCTCGTTTTTCACTCGAGTTATCAATAAAAAGAGGTGGAAGAGAAGAGGTCACGTTCAATTAAAGGTAAATTCATAAAGAAAGGCAAAAAATGTTATAGGAAAGAGAATTATTGTCTCTCGGAAGTAAACAAGGACAGCTAAATTCATAAAGAAAAGCAAAAATGTTATAGGAAAGAGAATTATTGCATCTCGGAAGTAAACAAGGACAGCAAGGAATAATAATCATTTTCTCACCTCAAACAGTAAAGAGAGTAACTTTCTCGTTTTTCACTCGAGTTATCAATAAACATAGGTGGAAGAGAAGAGGTCAGGTTCAATTAAAGGTAAATTCATAAAGAAAGGCAAAAAATGTTATAGGAAAGAGGATTATTGTCTCTCGGAAGTAAACAAGGACAGCAAGGAATAATAATAATTTTCTCACCTCAAATAGTAATAGCCACAGGTAAGACAGGTGCAATTAAAGGTAATTATATAAACGGAATAGCAGGAAATATTACTAGATTATTATTTATTAACAATTTAATAGAAAGTTATGGGTAGTACCTCTCCTCTCACCTTACCTATTAATAAACAATGATGAAGGACAAGATGACAGGTGGAACTAAAGCTAGAGTTACTTAAAAAAAAAAAAAAAAAAGATAATGTTTTGCGAAAGAGGATTCCTGTCTTTTTTATCTACATGTAAAAAGAGAACGAGGAATAATTACCTTGTCATTTAAAATATTAATAGTAACAGGTAGGATTAAAGATTAATAAATAAAAAAAAAAAAGATGAAAAGTATTATCTTAACTACTCAGTAAAAAAATAAGGAATAAATAATTTTCTTCTCACTAACAACACTCACAGGCAGGACACGTACAGTAACTCCCAAAACTATCTTTAAAAAAATAAAAGGTTTACATTCTGACAATGAACGATATTATTTGACACGTTTGGTGATCACGGTGGCAACAGTTGGCAGCCCTGCACACTAGGGATGGTTGTCGTACATAATAACCTAAGCAATAGATCGAGCAGGAAGCAGGTGTCATACTGCTCAATATGCCAGTTGCTGTACACTCAAAGGTTACTACATAAACAACAGGAAAAATGTCATACGAAAAAAGAATCTATATATAAGGAAATGCACAGATAAAATAGCAAAATTATAATACAAAAAGATGATATTTATTTTTTAAACTACACAATTAAAAGTTCAGAAAAATATATTTCTTCTCACTTTAGCTATTAACTGTTTATTTATTTATATTACCTATTAATTTATACAGTATTATTATATTTCATAGAGGGAGTGCCACGTGTAAGCCTGGTCGCTTCTTGCAGCTTCCATTATTTATTAGGTTCCTATGTTCATTTTTTTGGATTTTATTGTTTTTTTTTTTTGTTTCTTTACTTTCAATTTCTTCTTTCTTGATTTTTTGTTCATATTCTGATTTTATTTCTTCTTCATTCTTGTTTTTAGTCGCTGATGACTTTTTTTGTTCATTTTCTTTTATTTTCTCTTCCACACACACACACACACACACACACACACACACACACACACACACACACACACACACACTTTCTCCTTTCGTCCATGTTAGAATCCACATATGCACGCGCGCACGTACTCACGCACACACAAACGCACGTAAGACAATTAATCATGACTTTGAATATTATATAAGTTTTGCCAATACATACACGCATTCATACAAATGACTTCTGCATGGCTATACATAGAGGTACATATTCACACATATTTCATCATAACTTTGAACATTGTCACTATTATGATGGCCTTCTACATGGCCAAACATACACCTACATATTCACACACATTTTATCATGACTTGGAACATTGTCATGGCTACATATCCATCCATGCACATTTCATCATTGTTCGACTCTTGACCAGCAGGGGCACAGGAAACGCAGGTAACAGTGCAGGTGTTTATTCACAGAAGGTGTGAACAGAAGGCTGGAGGTAGGTGATCTCTCGGCGCCAGGCCGCGCACTTCAACTTAACACTTATGACTGAAGCCTAGCTCGTTCACTCATACACGTATTCATGCCTCACACAAGTCTCGCTCATTCACTCGTTCACACAACTAGCTAACAACCACACACCTCCCCCGAGACATAAGGAAGATTCCTTATCTTTGTTATGGCTACCGTAACACATGAAACAAAGTTACAATGATTGAAGTACAGAAAACACGGTACATATACACAAAACAAACACAGCGTACAATGAACACGTACGACTAATCGTAGGTGCTACGGTGCCACCGCACCTGCAGTCGTCTCGGCTCCCTACGCTGTCGGCTGCTTCGACGCTCTGGTTGCTCTCGGCCACGGTGTACCCCGTTACCCTGATGCTCCGGGCTGCCGGGATGGTGGTGTTCCTCGTGACCCTGATGCTGAAGCGCTGCACCGCCATGAGCGGTGTGCTGCTCGACAGGAAGGGGAGCAAGAGGTCTGTGTGGGCGTAGGTGTCTTCTATTACGCCACATCACGCGACCGCTGCCCATCTTGATGAGGTAGTCTCTCCTTCGCCCAACAGCCACGATGACACCCAGGCGATCCCAGAGGCCTGTCGTGTGATCTTGAACGTCGACGTGGCCACCGAGGTGCAGGAGAGGAAGAGTACGGGCGGACGCGTCGTGGCGAAGTTTCGCTTTCTTCCTCAGTCGCTCTGCCTTGGCGTCGCACTCATCAGCAGCGCGCTGCCACTGCTGAGCGTATGAGCGATGATGAGCCGGGACACAGGACCTCATAGGATGACCGAAGAGGACTTGTGCTGGTGATCGCCCTTCCGCCCTCGGAGTGTTGCGCAGTTCCAGCAACCCGCGAGCGAACGCATCCTCGTCCAGGTGTCCCTGCTGTGTGGTCGTGAGGATCAGCTTCTTCACGGACTTGACCGCTGCCTCGGCGTGACCATTGGAGCGTGGATAATGAGGTGAAGATACACGATGCTCCACCCCCCATCGAGCCAGGAAGCGCCGTACCGATGAAGAAGTGAACTGCGGTCCACCGTCAGTCCTCAGGAGAACAGGCACGCCCGTGTCGGCGAACACACCCCGAAGGACACGAACGAGCTGATCAGCCGATGCTGGACGTGAGCATGCAGACACGTGAGGCCACCCAGACAAGCGATCTACATACACGAGGTATGTACGGCCTGCTGCGTGGAAGTAGTCTGCAGAAACTGACTCAAACACCCTGCTGGGTGTGTCTGTGTCCTGCCAGAGAGGTTCGTTGGCTTGGCTTGGTAGGAGTGGACGGCATAGTGAGCATCCAGAAACGACGTTCTCAACGTCTCTGTCCATACCAGGCCAGTACACCGTTTGTCGGGCCCGTCGCTTGGTGCGCTCCATCCCCTGATGACTGTCATGGAGTCGCTCTAGTGTTTCTCGGCGGAGGCTGTGAGGAATAAGAAGCCTCGGCCCGTAAACCACCAGGTCGTCGTCTACGGCCAGCAGACTGCGCACCGGCCAGTACGTACGCAAGCGGTGATCGAGGTCGTGGCAATGATCAGGGAAGCCCTCGATGATGACGTTCTTGAGCAAGCAGTACTCCCCGTCTCTTGCTGCTGCGGCACGTACCATTTCCACAGTCTGATCCTGGAGTGGTGCTAAGCGGACGCCGTCCTCATTGGTGGCAGATAACGCTGAGATGACCGCTGAGTGGAGAGGGTCGAGGTCACCAGAAGTAGCAGCATCCTCTTCCTCCACTGGGTCCTGTACTGGAGCACGTGAGAGGGCGTCGGGCACACAGTCTGTCAACTCGATGGCCATGGATCCACCAGCCATTGCACGTAAACCTTCCTTTGCTTCGAAGACGCTGGGAAAGGCCTTGATCACAGCAGCAGCGTGCCCCGCACGCTGCTGTGGCGTTGGGTCGTAGGAATGAGGCCAGCTGATCACTTCTGTGGGCGTAGATAGAGGTGGCTGCGAGGCGGTCGGGTACTTGATGGAGCTGTTGCCGGTGTGCTGTTCTTCCCTGCGTAGCGGTCGGATTTGAGCCGGAAAATCTTCGGGGAGGATTCCGAGAGCGATGGAATCGTACCAGCTAAGCAGCGCCCCCTTCACCTCCTTCACCACGCTCACAACAGTCTCAGCTTCCCTGTCGCCCAGTTGCAAGTGCGACGAGAAAGTTCCTACACAGGTGAGGGGGTGATTACCGGCAGCATAAAGTCCATCACCATCAGCGGGCGCCAAGCTGGAGGGCGGGATTCCAAGGAGTGTTGCCGTGTCGAGGCCAATAACGGTCGTTTCGGCCCCAGAGTCAGGAGTCCACGTAATCTTGTCTCTTCCAGCGGGATGTGTGGCGGTAATGAGCACCTGGGGCGCAGGTCGTGCCGTCACCGTCTTTGTGTATACGCCTGATAAGAGCTGGTATACACTGGCACTGGCTCCCCGCCTCGGGCCTGCACCGCGATGAGGAGAGACAGTTGAGGAACTCCTCGAAGCTCCTCGTCGTTTCCTCACTGTCTGCTGACATACACTCGCAAAATGCCCTCTTTTCCCGCAGTTACGACACACTTTATCTATTGCCTGGCATCCCCTTTTGTCACTGCGACAATCTTTGCCACAACGATAACAGCCCGTGGGGCTTGAGCCCCCGAAACTGCCCTTCCTGTAGTTCGAGACAGCGTTCACACCATGGCTCGAAGAGTGAGAGCCGCCCCTTAGTACTGCACTACACTGGTTAGCGCTCTCTGATGCTCTGCAAATATCTATGGCGTTTTCAAGGGTGAGTTTCTTGTTTTCCAGCATGCGTTTCAGAGCCACTTCGTCTCGTGTCCCAACGACAATTCTGTCACGCAGCTGATGGTTTATGCACTGGTCGCAAAAGTCACAGAAATTGGCGATTTCCTTTACAGCACATAAAAAGTCGTCAAAACCTTCTTGCGTTTCTTGCACGCGGGAGTAGAAGTCTCTTCTATCCATGATGATGTTGCGCTGGCTTCGCAGGTACTCACACATTGCATCGAGGATGGTTCTTAACTCCGCGTCTCTCGGTAAGCTTATCCCGTAGCGAAGTGTACGGGTCCACTCGTCGTCTAGGACAGCAGCGAGTGCCGCCCTCTGCTCAGCCAGGGAGAGACAGTCTATCCTGGCGAGGGTTACGTATCCTTCAAACTTATGGCGCCACGTGTCGAACTCACGTAAAGATGCTGACGCCGTTAAGTGAGGAATGATGGTGGCGGACGTCGGGAACCTCGCGCCCTGGGTAGACGTGCTGCGGGCTGTGGTTTCGCCTTCATTGCTCGCCGTGGTGCGACTGGGAGCTTGTGTCCCCACTCTCTCCAGCAGCTGGGTTAAACGCTCCTCGCGAGCCTGACTCTGCTCCGACTGTCGCGCTAGCAGGGCAGCCAGCGCCTCCAACTGCTTCTCCATTCTGCGCCGTACCCACTGCAGCCTTGTCCTGATCCTACTCACTGCGCCATGTTCGACTCTTGACCAGCAGGGGCACAGGAAACGCAGGTAACAGTGCAGGTGTTTATTCACAGAAGGTGTGAACAGAAGGCTGGAGGTAGGTGATCTCTCGGCGCCAGGCCGCGCACTTCAACTTAACACTTATGACTGAAGCCTAGCTCGTTCACTCATACACGTATTCATGCCTCACACAAGTCTCGCTCATTCACTCGTTCACACAACTAGCTAACAACCACACAATCATAACTTGCAATATTGTCAATGTTGTGATGTCCTTCTATATGGCTATACATATATATATATATATATATATATATATATATATATATATATATATATATATATATATATATATATATATATATATTCATCAGGACACACACACACACACACACACACACAAACACATATTAATAGACCATTTAATTTATTAAATGGCGCCTCACTGATGGGCGAAATTGTGGGCGTGGCGGCGGGCGTGGTGGGCGTGACGGTGGCCAGCGTGAGCGGCGTGGGCGGTGCGGCCAGCAGCCTCCAGACAGCCCCTGAGAAATGCCTCCGCGGCGGCCACCTGGGTGCGCGGGCCGCGCAGCAGCACGGCGCGAGACACCTTGTCTGTTGCTGGCGGCACTCTCACCTGCACGTCAGGGAACTCCTGCAGTAGTCTCCTGACAGTCGCGCCGGCGGGACCCACCACGTGGCACCGCTGGCGTGGCGTCACCACCACTTGCGCCTCGATCACCTCGGCCTGCCGCAGCAAGGCCTCGAGGCGCGCCAGGGCGGCGGGAACCTGCCGGGCAGGTCCGCACAACCTGATGGTGGCGGTGCGGGTGTCTGAGGGAGGCGGCTCACTCACTCGCACGCCAGCGAACTGTTGGCACACTTCCCGCAGTGTGGCGCCGCGTGGGCCGACGATGTAGCGCCGCATGTGGGGCGCTACGGCTTGAGTGGCCTCCTTCTCTTCCTCCTGCCAAGAGCGGCGCACGCTGTCCAGCGCACGCTGCTGCTTGGCTGCCTCACCCCGCTGCTTTCCTTTCCTCGCCTTGAGCTGCTGGCGTCGAGGAGATTCGATGGCGGCCTTCACCTCAGGCAGGCTACGTGCCTTCACCTTGGGCCTGTTCTTGCCGCGGCCCACCACCACGGGTCTGGGTCCTCAGGGGTCTTCGCCACAGCCTCCTGAGGCAGGTTAGGCAATGCCTTCACCTTCTTGGGCCTTTTCTTTTTGCAGCCCACCAACATCCAGCCCTCCGAGTCCCCTTCAGTGGCTTCAGGAGCGTCGGGGTCCTCAGAGGCCTTAGGGGCCTCCATTTTCATCCCTTCCTTACTACCCCCTCAAACCTCGGCCCTACCCACTCAAATTTTGCTAATTTCTTTTACTGCAAAATAAAATTTAAGGTGTCCTCTGATTGGTGGACTGGTGCGTGATCAACCCCAAGGTCACGGCCAGGAGAGAGTCGAGGCTCACCGCTCTCAGGTTCACTACATGTAAAGGCATCAACTGTACATAACAAGTGGCTGCACTAAACCTGTTATCTACACTATACGTCAATACTTAACACCTTATATCCTAATACACTGACAAACCACACACGCTGAAAAAAGAGACAGAGAGAGAGAGAGAGAGAGAGAGAGAGAGAGAGAGAGAGAGAGAGAGAGAGAGAGAGAGAGAGAGAGAGAGAGAGAGAGAGAGAGAGAGTGTGTGTGTGTGTGTGTGTGTGTGTGTGTGTGTGTGTGTGTGTGTGTGTGTGTGTGTGTGTGAGTGAATGACGCAGAAAAGCGACACCTATGACAGTCTATACACCTCGTCGGAGATTTAGGCTTTCATTAATATGATGCAATGAATCCTGGTTTTTCAGAATATGAATTGCAGTTTGGAGAGTATTCATATCAGTATTCATATCAGTATTGATATCAGTATTGATATTGATATTGATATTAGAGGCTCCTTGGAAAGGTTAGGGCACACGGGATAGATGGAAAGGTGTTAGGCTGGATCAAGTCGTGGCTAAGCGACACACGACATAGACTAGTAATAAACGCCTTGAAATCTGAGTGGGGTCATGTAATTAGTGGGGTGCCACAGGGATTAGTATTAGGGCCATTGTTGTTTTTAATATATATATATATATATATATATATATATATATATATATATATATATATATATATATATATATATATATATATATATATATATATATATATATATATATATATATATATATATATATATATATATATATATATATATATATATATAAATGACTTGGAAAATGAAATTAGTAGTGATGTTAGTAAATTTGTGGATGACACGAAGATAAGTAGATTAATTATGTGAGAATCGGATGCCATCGCCTTGCAGGCAGATTTAGATAGGATGAAGGAATGGACAGACAGATGGCAAATGCAGTTTAACATAAAAAAAAATGCAATGTACTTAGCATAGGTACAGGAAACCCACACAGTAGATACACAATAAACAACTCGGCTCTGGTAAGTTCAGGGTACGAGAAAGATTTAGGAGTTATAGTTAGCTCTGAACTCCGTCTAAGAAAGCAATGCATAGAGGCCAGAAACAAGGCAAATAGTGTATTAGGATTCATTTTTAGGAGTGTTAAAAGTAGAAGACCTGAAGTAATATTAAAGTTAGCGCTGGTCAGACCTCATCTAAACTACGCTGTGCAGTTCTGGTCCCCACATTACAGGAAAGATATAGGCCTATTAGAATCAGTACAGAGGAGAATGACTAAAAGGATACAGGGGATGAGGAGTGTTCCTTACGAGGCGAGACTGAAGCTATCAAATTTACATTCTTTAGAGAGACGTAGGTTAAGAGGGGACCTGATAGAAGTCTTTAAGTGGTAAAAGGGTTATAACAAGGGAGACGTAAGCAAAACTCTTAGAATCAGTAACCAGAACAAGACAAGAAATAATTGGTTCAAGCTGGAAAAATCTATATTTAAAAAGAGAAAGGAAGAAATTGGTTCTCAAATAGAGTGGTAGATGAGTGGAACGGACTCAGTAATCAAGTTGTTAGTGGTAAGACATTAGGGAGCTTTAAGAGAAGATTAGACGAATTTATAGATGAGGATGATAGGTGGAAATAGGTAGGTATATTTCATAGAGGGACTGCCACGTGTAGGCCTGATGGCTTCTTGCACCTTCCCTTATTTCTTATGTTCTTATGTTCTTAATAATCACTGGTAAATAACAAAAGGAAAACTTGAATTGAAGGTCAAAACGAAAAGAAAAATAGAACAAATCTTATACCAAAAAAAAATCATACATTTTGTTTAATTATGAAATGAAAAGAAAATAAGAAAAATCAATGGTCCTCTCACCTGAGCTGTTAACTTAACCCCAGGCAGGACAGGTACAATTAAAGGTAACCACATCAGCAAAAGAACACGAATATTATACAAAAAGAACATCTTTGTTAAGTAGTAATGGAATAATGAAAGACAAATACTTACATAAAACAACAGAAATATTATACAGAAAGGTCATTATTTTTCTTTAGCTACATTATAAAAACGTGAACGAGCAACAGCCAGCAGTAATTACACACTGGCTTGGGAATAAAGGTAGACAGGTGAGACTGAAGTGGTCTGGACGTGTCAGGAGGAGAGACGAGGAACATGTGGGAAGGAGGATGCTGGAGAGGTATGTACCAGGCGGGAGAAACTCAACTGGTGGGAGTGAAAAGAGAAAGACACGTGAATGTTTACTGATGTAATGAAAGAAGACATGCTTGTACTGAGTGTGACTGAGGAAGGGAAGAAGACCTGAGTGTGAATGAGGAAGTGTGACTGAGTGATGACTGAAGAAGTGTGACAGGAAGTGTGACAGGAAGTGTGACAGGAAGTGTGACAGGAAGTGTGACAGGAAGTGTGACAGGAAGTGTGACAGGAAGTGTGACTGAAGAAGTGTGACTGAAGAAGTGTGACTGAAGAAGTGTGACTGAGGAAGTGTGACTGAGGAAGTGTGACTGAAGAAGTGTGACTGAAGAAGTGTGACAGGAAGTGTGACAGAGGAAGTGTGACTGAAGAAGTGTGACTGAAGAAGTGTGACTGAAGAAGTGTGACTGAAGAAGTGTGACAGGAAGTGTGACAGAGGAAGTGTGACTGAAGAAGTGTGACTGAAGAAGTGTGACTGAAGAAGTGTGACTGAAGAAGTGTGACAGGAAGTGTGACTGAAGAAGTGTGACAGGAAGTGTGACTGAAGAAGTGTGACTGAAGAAGTGTGACTGAGGAAGTGTGACTGAGGAAGTGTGACTGAGGAAGTGTGACTGAGGAAGTGTGACAGGAAGTGTGACAGGAAGTGTGGCAGGAAGTGTGACAGGAAGTGTGACTGAAGAAGTGTGACTGAGGAAGTGTGACTGGAAGTGTGACTGAGGAAGTGTGACTGAAGAAGTGTGACTGAGGAAGTGTGACTGAGGAAGTGTGACAGGAAGTGTGACTGAAGAAGTGTGACTGAGGAAGTGTGACTGAAGAAGTGTGACAGGAAGTGTGGCAGGAAGTGTGACAGGAAGTGTGACAGGAAGTGTGACAGGAAGTGTGAGTGAAGAAGTGTGACAGGAAGTGTGACAGGAAGTGTGACTGGAAGTGTGACTGAGGAAGTGTGACAGGAAGTGTGACTGAAGAAGTGTGACTGAGGAAGTGTGACTGAAGAAGTGTGACAGGAAGTGTGGCAGGAAGTGTGACAGGAAGTGTGACAGGAAGTGTGAGTGAAGAAGTGTGACAGGAAGTGTGACAGGAAGTGTGACAGGAAGTGTGACAGGAAGTGTGACAGGAAGTGTGACCAGAAAAGAAGTAGGGACATAAATAAATAGACGAGAGATTTTATTAACTCCTTACTTCCTTTCTTCCCTGCAGTACAAATTGTGAGGAACAGTGAGGAAGGGATAACGAGAAGGAAAAATGGCAAACAATATATATAAACAATAGCATTACTGGAAATGGAGAGAGAAAAGAAAAATTATAAGATGCACAAAAACAATGAAATGTAACCACAAAAAAAAAATAAATAAATAAAAAAACCTCAAAAGGAAACTGAAACGAAAGCAAAACACACACAAAAAAAATAAATAATAATAAATAATAAATAAAATAAGATAAAATAAATAAATAAATAAGTAAAATGACAAGAACAGTTCATTGACCTCGCTCGCCTCTCGTGGCCTGGCGTGTCACCTTAATGAAAGCACACCTGATGAAAAGAAGACAGGTAGCTACAAATGTAAACACACCTGAGAGTAACACCTGACACCTCCACTGAACCACCGATGCACAGACAAAACCTCCTACATAAAAATAGCAATGTGGTCTGCTCACAGTCTTTTCTCTCTACAGTCTTTCCATTTCTAACTATACACCTTCCTCTGTCCAAACTCTTCTTCATTCACCTTCTTCCTCTAATTAAAGTAAAAAGTAAAGTGACACCTGAGCATGTGTGTATGTACCTGCGCGTCAGTCACTCTCCTGTCACTCACCGGTAACACGTCAAGAAGCACAGATGAGGAAAAGAGGAAGGGCTTGTTCGCTAACCACTTCCATTAACGACAGGAGGGAGGGAGGGAGGGGAGGAGTAACATAAATTAACATATATAAAAACAGTGGTGACTCGTACGATAAAGTCAACACTGTAAGTAATTAAGAGACGCAAGATTGTAAAGAAAGAATGAAAGTAAATAGAGATAGGAGTATTAATTAACAAATACAAGGATATGATGGTCTATAGGAAATTATGATGGTTTATAAGAAGGATATCTGCTGAAACTACGTATTACTACTATAAAATGCATGCTAAAAATTAGGAATGAATAATGGTAAGGCTTCCCCCCCCCCCCCCACCATCCTTCTCCTCTGATGTTGCACCTGAAAGAAAAGGAGTTAGAGAATATTATATACCTCGTAGTAAAGGAACACATGGAAATATCAAAAAAAAAAAAAGTAATAATAATAATATCAATGAACACACAGGTTGATATTGGTTTGTATTTTTAGATGTTTTAGTGTTTTACATCGACTAATGTTAACAGCGACTATTGAATTATGACAGTTTTCCGTTTTTTATTTATTTATTTATTTATCTTATTTTTTTTTTATTTATTCATTATTTATTTTATTTTTTTGTGTGTGTGTGTGTGACAGGTTAACGCGAATTCAGCTTTTTATTTATTTATTTATTTATCTTATTTTTTTTTATTTATTCATTATTTATTTATTTATTTATTTATTATTTTTATGTGTGTGTGACAAGTTAACGAGAATTCAGCTTTTTATTTGTTTATTTATTTATCTTATTTTTTTTTATTTATTCATTATTTATTTATTTATTTATTTATTATTTTTTTATATGTGTGTGACAGGTTAACGAGAATTCAGCTTTTTATTTATTTATTTATTTATCTTATTTTTTTTTATTTATTCATTATTTATTTATTTTATTTATTTTTTTTTTTTTTTGTGTGTGTGACAGGTTAACGCGAATTCAGCTTTTTATTTATTTATTTATTTATCTTATTTTTTTTTATTTATTCATTATTTATTTTTTTTTTTTTTTTGTGTGTGTGTGACAGGTTAACGAGAATTCAGCTTTTTATTTATTTATTTATTTATCTTATTTTTTTATTTATTAATTATTTATTTATTTATTTATTTATTATTTTTTATGTGTGTGTGACAAGTTAACGAGAATTCAGCTTTTTATTTATTTATTTATCTATCTTATTTTTTTTTATTTATTCATTATTTATTTATTTATTTATTTATTATTTTTTTTATGTGTGTGTGACAGGTTAACGAGAATTCAGCTTTTTATTTATTTATTTATTTATCTTATTTTTTTTATTTATTCATTATTTATTTATTTATTTTTATTTTTTTTGTGTGTGTGTGTGACAGGTTAACGAGAATTCAGCTTTTTATTTATTTATTTATTTATCTTATTTTTTTATTTATTCATTATTTATTTATTTATTTATTTATTATTTTTTTTTATGTGTGTGTGACAGGTTAACGAGAATTCAGCTTTTTATTTATTTATTTATTTATCTTATTTTTTTTATTTATTCATTATTTATTTATTTATTTTATTTTATTTTTTTTATTTATTCATTATTTATTTATTTATTTATTTTATTTTATTTTATTTTTTTTTTTTTTTTTGTGTGTGTGACAGGTTAACAATAATTCAGCATCGCCAATATGTAACACCATGAGGTCACAAAATCGTCTCTGTGTGCGGTTTTTTAAAGTATTCCTGAAGAGAGAGCAAAGCCTTTAAGAACATGTGCAGTGTGTCACAATAGCAAGCCTAACAATACTGCACATATTTATTTCAACTACTTTCCTGTTATTTATTCTAGCATTTTGTAATAAGTCTGATTAAGTATGATTTAAGAAGATGCGCAGTGTGTCACAATACCAAGACCAAACTGCACATATTTATTTCAACTACTTTCCTGTTATTTATTCTAGCATTTTGTAATAAGTCTGATTAAGTATGATTTAAGAAGATGCGCAGTGTGTCACAATAGCAAGCCTAACAATACTGCACATATTTATTTCAACTACTTTCCTGTTATTTATTCCAGTATTTTGTAATAAGTCTGATTAAGTATGATTTAAGAAGATGCGCAGTGTGTCACAATAGCAAGCCTACACTGCACATATTTATTTCAACTACTTTCCTGTTATTTATTCTAGTATTTTGTAATAAGTCTGATTAAGTATGATTTAAGAAGATGCGCAGTGTGTCACAATACCAAGACCACACTGCACATATTTATTTCAACTACTTTCCTGTTATTTATTCTAGTATTTTGTAATAAGTCTGATTAAGTATGATTTAAGAACATGCGCAGTGTGTCACAATAGCAAGCCTAACATACTACACATATTTATTTCAACTACTTTCCTGTTATTTATTCTAGTATTTTGTAATAAGTATAACTGTTACCTTATTAATATTCTTTCATCATATTGTTATCATTTTCTAGTTAATATATTTACAAGGAATTAATTTCTATATATATATATTTTTTTTTTTATATTTTTGTCCTCAATCCCACAGCTGGCATGACTAACACATTTGTTTGACCAGTAATAAATGTTTCAAATGTTTCAAATGTTTAAAATGTTTCAAATGTTCGGAACACCAAAACACAAGAGCACAAGGGAAACAAGCAAAGACCCAGCTGACCTACATGAGGCACTCCCTGTATGATAGACGCTTGTGTGTACCTGTCCATAACTCTGTCTCTTTTAAAACTCCTCATTGCCTCACCACCACCACCACCACCCTTATTAATGAGTCATTTAACCAAAGATTTACCAAACTGTTCTATTTATTTATTTATTTTTATTTATCTATTTTTTAAAACTCCTCATTGCCTCACCACCACCACCACCACCCTTATTAATGAGTCATTTAACCAGACCATTTACCAACCTGTTCTATTTATTTATTTATTTTTATTTATCTATTTTTTTAAACTCCTCATTGCCTCACCACCACCACCACCACCCTTATTAATGAGTCATTTAACCAAAGATTTACCAAACTGTTCTATTTATTTATTTATTTTTATTTATCTATTTTTTTAAACTCCTCATTGCCTCACCACCACCACCACCACCCTTACTAATGAGTCATTTAACCAGACCATTTACCAACCTGTTCTATTTATTTATTTATTTTTATTTATCTATTTTTTTTAAAACTCCTCATTGCCTCACCACCACCACCACCACCCTTATTAATGAGTCATTTAACCAGACCATTTACCAACCTGTTCTATTTATTTATTTATTTTTATTTATCTATTTTTTAAAACTCCTCATTGCCTCACCACCACCACCACCACCCTTATTAATGAGTCATTTAACCAAAGATTTACCAAACTGTTCTATTTATTTATTTATTTTTATTTATTTATTTTTTTCTCACTCTTTCCTTAAATCTATGTTCAGTGAGCTTGGGCCGCCTGTTGAGTACATAGGATAGCCAGTCCCTTCCTGCAACGCCTTTATATTCCCAGTCTTAGCTAACAGTCCCAAGGGTGGGGTCCCAAGGGTTAAGGGTGGGCGAACCTTGGAGTGGGCAGTGGCGACCCTGTCAGGATGCTAACTGTTCATCTATAATCATTAAGCGCAAGAGATATCAAGTTTCTTTAACTACAACTATCAACTTGAGTCTGTTTCATGTAAGAACCTTTACTTAACTTATTTCGTATCAAGACGGGGTGAACCAAGGAACTCCCAACAGCGACTGTGCTACGGTATTATTTTGCCTCTTATATAAGGTTTCCAGCTCCTTTAACTACAAGTATTAAGTTGAGTCTGTTTCATGTAAGAACCTCTACTTATTTCGTATCAAGACGGGGTGAACCAAGGAACTCCCAACAGCGACTCTGCTAGGGTATTATTTTGCCTCTTACACAAGGCTTCCAGCTCCTTTAACTACAAGTATTAAGTTCAGTCTGTTTCATGTAAGAACCTTTACTTATTTCGTATCAAGACGGGGTGAACCAAAGAACTCCCAACAGCGACTCTGCTACGGTATTATTTTGCCTCTTATATAAGGTTTCTAGCTCCTTTAACTACAAGTATCTTCAACTTCAGTCTGCCTCATATGCCACAGCAAGGCCGGGTGTCCTAGCAGCGGGCAAAAGCCACTCTGACAGGTCACTGATTATCTACTGTTATTTAATAAACGGAAAAAAGGATGTCCAGCTTCTTTAACCACAAATAAAATCTCATCAATTTTGGTCGCTTCACATGAGAACACAAAAGAAGAACAGACACCAGATTTACCGGTCTGTATCGAGAGAGTGTCCATCTATTTACTAATGGCAGTGAAGTCCGTGTGGAAGAACAGGACGGATGTACGAGTATAACAAGGCTCTCCCCAAGTCCACCTGTCCCTCCACCATCTCTACCTATCTTTTGTCCCCGTCTAATCTTCAATAAAACGTGTATTTTTTCTTACCCTAAACCCTTTACCACAATAAACAAGTGACTCACCTATGCCACTAATAACACAAGGCAAGGTGAGACTAAACAAGAATGAAATGAGTGGCCACTATAAAATTCCTTTCCTTTCTACCTTCAACTCTTCACTACTTGAGCAAACCTACTGAATACACAACACACTATTCTATACCGCTTTGGGCAGGGCAGGATGAGACTGAACATATAGACTATACATCACCGCTTCTATAAACATACCTTCTTTTACCCTAAGCTCTCCACCACGTCACCCTAAGGTCTCTACAGCACCAAACGAGCAACACAACACACTCACCCTTGCCACTGATAAGCAGGCAGGACAGGATGAGACTGAACACAGAACATTGGTCGTCGCCTGAGCTACATGGAGGTTAGGTCCGGGTAAGGCTCTGGCCAGCATGAACAGTAAGTGACGTTCTTATCTGCCGTGAACTCCATCAGGTCAAAGAACATTGGTCTGCCGTGAACTCCATCAGGTCAAAGAACATTGGTCGCCGCCTGAGCTACATGGAGGTTAGGTCCGGGTAAGGCTCTGGCCAGCATGAACAGTAAGTGACGTTCTTATCTGCCGTGAACTCCATCAGGTCAAATCCTCCGTTGGGCTCTCTAACCTCCTTTTCTTGGTGGGTTGTTTGGCCTCTTCCTTCCTCTGCGTCTTCGCCTTCTCGCTTAACGTCTCTTGGTCGTTCATTTGTTTGCTGCTTCCTCTTCCTGCTTTTGGATCGCGTTGTAAACAGTGGTGCGTAAAAACCTTCACAAGGAAAGCCAGGCATGGTTTGAGCCCTGGCGGCACCCACCACGCGCACCAATCAGAGGCCTCCATTTGAACCTAACAGCCAATCAGATGCAAGAACGATACAACTATATATTATAAGTCTTCCGTGGTGCATTAAGTTTGAAGTACGTACATAACAACTTGTTTTTCTTTTTGTTGTTGTGTAAATGCTACTATGGGTTTGAGAGGCCGTGTTACGTCGTTTTTCTGGAATACTCTAACAAACAGGTGAATTATTTCCGTTAGTAGGGTCCAGTGAGAACAGTGTGATGTATGTATATTAAGTGCGGATTCTGAAATGCGTCCGCGTCTTATCTAGACAACCTTTAACAGGCTCTCGTGGGAATTAGTGGCATTTCCAAGCGTGTGTTTGTCATTGCAGTGATAGGAGTGACAGTAGTTCAGCCTTATTAATCGGGACAGTTTAGAGAAAGTGACTAATCACTTCTGTGGTCTTTGAAGACAATCGTGATGGCAGAACAAAGTCTTTCAGAACACCGGCCTTGCACTTAGGTGGCGTCGTGAAGGATGAAGCAGCAGAGACAGTCGACCAGCAAGTCACTCATTTCCTTCGTCCCAGGAGTATCTGTCCTTACACCCGCGCAGACCACCAACATTCGCCTCACTCAAACAAGCTGTCACCCATGCAACCAGTCTGTCCATTACAGTATTACCAACATTCCAATCATCATGGGTGTGTCGTGTCTTCAAAATTCATGTTTACTTTGCAGAACAGTGAAACTTGTGGCGTCAGCAAATTCATGTTTCGCTGCTTGAAGAATTCCACTTATTGTTGACGTGTCATTTCTTCATTTGTCATACTTTATAAAATCGTGCATGTTTTCACAGCAGACAAACTGGTGCTTCCTCGGTACACACACCAGGAGAAGACTTCCTGCATGGTGGTGCACTCTATTTCTTCAAGTAGTGCACAAGGAAGAGGACTTTTGAAAACATGAGGAGCTGACGCACAATGAAGCAGCTGATACAACAGCACACAATACGGCAACACTTTACTGCTCACTCAAAGTATGGCAAGGACACTGACTTCCCTGAATGAGACGACACGATGAGCTCAGCGTGAGAAAATCAGTGTGCATTTGGCAACGTGCCCCCAGAGTGTTTACAGGACAGCGGTGACCTGCCACCTTGTCCTCCTTGCCGTGCGTGTAATACCCATTCACCTCCACCTCTTGTACAGTGTAGCCACTTCATACACTATCAAATAGTGGTGGGAGAAAATAGAAGGTCTTGTGCAGCGAGGCATGAGGAGAGGAGAGGCATGCAGTTCACAAGATCATAAGGGCAGTCCGCGTGTTAGTAGAGGCAGAAGGCAACAAGAGATGTAACATTGTGGCGAAGAGAGGCTGAGTAAGAGTCAGTTAGAGGAGAAGGCTGATAGGACGAAACACTTCTGATTCCAGCCTGTTCACGAGTGTTGAATCCCCCTCCCACCCTCCCCCCTCATATGAGAAGAGTACTCGGATCACCTGAAGATCCGCCACCCCACCCAGCCGCACTCGGGGTGGCAGATCTTCTGGTGAGACAATCTGGGGTGGCAGATCTTCAGGTGATCCGAGTACTCCATACATGACAGTGGGTAGAGTCACCACACTCTCGTTAACTTCCATATCTTTCTCCTCCTCTCCCTCGTCCTTAAATCCTTGCTTTGTACCCTTTCTTGGTTCCTCCCTTCTGCACCGCTCCGCCTTGCCCTCTTTCATTCTTTCTTCCTTCACTTTCTTTGTCAGATTACACTTTCCAAACACTTCACTTGTATTCCTTCACTTTATCTGGAGTCCTTTCACTTTCCTGCACTTAAAACTCTTTCATTTTGACCTGTTGGTGATGAAAAGGTATGGCTCCGTTCATCCGATCCTGCTGCTGCTGCCTGTGTGTGTGTGTGTGCGTGTGTGTGTGTAATCTAATAGTTACTTATTTTGTATTTATTAACTTATGGTGTTACGTTGGTTTGTGGTTCTATAATTTTGGATGTCTTTATAAATGTAATCATGTTTTGCTGTTATATTATAAGCTATGGTACATGGACGTGTGTGTGTGTGTGTGTGTGTTGCAGGGATGCCAGGTACACACAACCGTCCAGAGGTGTCAGAGAGTCGTCACAAGTGAAACACAAGCACATAATTTATCCGGATCGGAAACACAAGCATACCCCCTCCGCCATCCGAGGCTGGGCGGCGACTGGCGGCGGGACTGACTGTGTGTGTGATCTGAGCGCCGCGGCTGTCTCACTCTACTGATCGGAGCACCAACACAGCTTTGGATCACGCCTCCTTGTGTTTGATGCCTGTGTTCTGAAACGCCTCGCTCTCTCAATACGACAATGTTCAAAGGCCACAGACTTGATCAGCCGAGTTCTCTAGAGTCTTTTTCTTGTTCATAACAAGGGAATCTTGTTTATCTGCCACCAGAAATATAAAAACACCCTTGAAGACCCTTGCAACTTCAACTACAGTCTTCTGAAAGTAGTGGAGGCGTGGCACAGACGTGTTTCAAAATAGTCCTTGGTTCTGTGAGGTTCTCCTTTTGTTGTGAAAGTCCGTTTTCTGTGAACTTGAAAGAAGTGTAACCATGTTTCGTATAAAAAGCAAATACGTAATTGTGGGATGCATTACGCCACGAGACTCTGCGATATGCAATAATTTACACCACATATTGCATTAGTAGTAGTAGTAGTACTAATACTATTTTTCTCTTCCCCTCCTCCGCCTCCTCCCTTCATGGACACTCATCATTTACACTCACTAACCTTGTTTTGCTGACGCCAAGGTACACCCACACACTCATCCAGGACTTCCTTCCCTTTAGGAGTAACAATATCGAGCAGCCTAAAACAGCCAACAATGTTCGTAAACCGTAAACAACCCGAATAAAATAATTGTCTTAATCGGCAGATCATTTGAACATAAATGAAAGAAATGATCCTCACTCTGTACAACCCCTTGGTCCGTCACCTCCAAAGCACTACCCGACCAAGCGGCCTTGAGACAAAGGGAGAGTAGGACGCCACGACGGCACCAGTGGCGCAACACCGCGACAGTGAGGCGGATCCTCTGGACCACTGCTTCCCAACCTTTTATAAGCTCATGGACCTTCAAGCGAGCTTTTGAGATATTTATGTATCCTAACACATAGGATAATGAATTACAAAAAAAAAGAAAATAAATAAATAAAAAATGCATAGTTTCAAGACTGAAAAATATAAATTAAAGTAGCAGGTCTCTGTTTTAATAATAAAAAATAATCACCCCATCCTACATAACTGTTTTACAAGTACTAGATGTACTATAAAGCAAAATGCTACAACTCAAAACCTGTGAGGCGCGAGTTGCGTCCAGGTGTTATATACAATACGCTAATTTGTAATATTTTTATTTAAGTTTAAATTAATTTCTTACATGACACAATTTGCTTCATGTATATGCATTAGAGTACTACTGTGCACTCTAATACATACTGGCCACGTCATGTACATGCTACATGACACACAATTTTGTTTCTAAAACATCTTTGTCTACTGTGCACTCTTACATGCACTAGCCATGTCATGTACCCAATTATTTCCAAGTATCCTTTGAAAAACATCATGCGCCCTAGGATGCACCATGTACCCAGCTTGACTATCACTCTAGACTACCACCTAAATACAGGGCAGGGTTGGCGGGAACGAGGGAGGGGCGGGGAGGCATCCCCAGCGGGGATACCGAGGCAGCGGGAGGAAGGCCACTGCCAGGCCAAGTCAGCTGTACTAGTTTTAGGGAATGGACACAAGCCTTACCAGATGTGGTCGAAGGCCAGATGGTCCATCTGGAATCGGTAGAGAGGTGCAGTTCATGGCCTCACCGGCTCTGGTGGCAGTAGCAGCCGGCTGATCACCATTACAGTCTGGCGCCCATCAGCTAGCTGTCCGGCACATGTGCACCACCCACGGCCTTAACGACAGAGTACACCTCTGCCCACAGGAGAACAACGAGACGTCCTTGCACGTCAACGACTCAGGCGAGAAAGACAAGCATTGATGTCACTCCTCACGACCAAGTACTCGTACACTGCGCAGTGCGCACACGAGACAGCTATCGTGGTGTCCGTCCGGAATCCGGCTTCGTTCCAACTTTGGATTCGGATTATTCATGTTTGGACTGCATTGGTTTTAATATATATACACCATGATGGGTATTTTATCACCTGAGGTAAAGCAACATTATAATGAACATGTCCACAACCTCCTGGCTTCGCTCATTTCACCAGTTCACTACGGTTTTCAATCCTCGCCTGCTGTTCTTGAATATTACCAACCACCGCTTGTTTTATGTTTGGCCATCCTTTGACATCGCTAGACAAATATTTTAACTCATACGACAGAAACAGCAGAAATAATGATTCACGATACCCGCCATGTTCACGAGGAACCACCTCAACCAAGGAATGTACACGATAAGTAGAATTCTTGACCTCCACCAAACCATGGATCCCTGGTGGGTCACACTGCACCATGCTACACAGAATGCCTTGGATCACAACTTTAGATGGATCCCCCATGAATAGAGGCATCTTAGTAGGGGGTCTGCACTCCAGCAAGGAGGGAGACAAATCCCACAGCTCCTTTCCTCTCGGCCCGGAGTCGAGTCCTCATCCTCTCAGCTGAGCCAATGGAACGTGCTGCGTGACAGGTCTCAACTTACTCATCTCAAGGAAGCTCAAGTCTGTAGCTTCCTTGGATTTAAACCAGAAAATCCAGAAAGATTCGCATGACACACACACATACACACACACACACACACACTTGATGACAATTAAACAAGCTAGCTGTAAAAAAAAGGCACATTTATTTCATTCTTAAAAACATGGTAACAATGAAGTGACGTTGATGCCTGGCGGACACATTGCCTCATTTGCTCCTAGAAAAATATGCTTTACACATTATTATTACCCACTGTTGGGCCAAAACTACTCTCTCTCTCTCTCTCTCTCTCTCTCTCTCTCTCTCTCTCTCTCTCTCTCTCTCTCTCTCACCAATAAGCAAAATATATCTGATTTGCCACCGGACATGAATACAACTACATATCTATAATAATTACACACACACACACACACACACAGCTGATCATGTAAACACGTACGACCGCCAACAACTACTGGACCAACGCCTGCAAGCAAACACTGCCGCCACCAACTTTGGACACCGTCAAGTGGCTAAATTAATTAATCAACGGCCAAAACGCCATCCAGGAAAATTCAGACGTGAAGAAAAACAAACGGAAAAGAGGTAAGAAGGGTGGAATCCCAGCAAGATTGAGAAGGAGAGGCACTAAGACGCCGCTACCTACTGTCATGTTCGGAAATGTTCGGTCAATAAGGAACAAAATAGACGAATTTTCTGCAAACTGCAAATATCTAAGGGACTTCAGAGAAAGCGGTTTCATATCACTAACGGAGACATGGCTTCAAGATAAAGATGTAGATGAAACAGTAAACATAGATGGATTTTCATTAGTGAGAGCAGACAGGAAGGACACAGTGAAGCAGAAAGGAAGTGGAGTCGCTGTATACGTGAACGATAGATGGTGTACACAAGTGAACGTGAAGGAACGTTTTTATTGTGAAGACCTTGAATTTTTAGTAATAACATGTCGGCCATTCTATCTTCCTCGCGAATTCAACAACGTGATAGTTATAACAGTGTATATTCCGCCATATGCATCGGTTGCAAGTGAGAAGTTACAAAATTGTGTACAAAAATACGAAAATAATAATCCTGAAGGAGTTATCATAGTTCTAGGTGACTTCAATCATTGTCAAGTGTGCCCACATATCAACAAACAGTGACGTGTCCCACAAGAGGAAATGCTACACTAGACAAAATGTTCTGTAACATTAGGAATGGATATCGTGCCTATCAGAAACCAAAACTAGGTGATTCTGACCACAATATGGTGTTCCTCTCGCCATCATACTCGCAAAAACTTAAATGTGGAAAATACGAGAAAATTAGTGTGCAAAACTGGAAAAATAACGAAAAGATCATTCTTCAGGGGTGTTTTGAATGTACAGAGTGGGATGTATTATTCTAGGAAACAGAAAGTATTAATTATAACTTAGACGTATTCAATTCCTATGTAAATTTTTGTACTGAAATGATAACACCAATCAAGGAAGTAAATATATATCCAAATAGCAAACCGTGGATTAACTCCAGTGTAAAACTATTAAAGAAAAGAAAAGAGTTTTTGCAATTGGTGATAGAAATAGAGGTGCAGATATTCAAAGACAACTAAAAAGGGAAATAAAAGATGCCAAATATGCGTATAAAATTAAAATAGAAAATAATTTTAAATCTAACAAACCAAAAGATGCCTGGAATGGTGTGAAAATGTTGTGTGGTTCTAAGAAGAGAAAACAGAATAGACCTGTCAAATCCTCAAGAATATGTAAATGAATTAAATCCTTTTTACTCTAGATTTGATATCCATGATTTTAATGAAGAATGTAACAATATTATGTCACTTGCAAATAGTATTACATAAGAACATAAGAAATAAGGGAAGCTGCAAGAAGCGACCAGGCTTACACGTGGCAGTCCCTGTATGAAACACTCCTTGTATTGAGTCAGACTATATAACTGTCACAGAAGAAGATACAACACGCTCTTTGAAACGAATTAAGTGTGGTAAAGCTGGTGGTCCAGATGGTACAGGTTCAAGGTTATTGAAAAACTGTGCAGAACAACTCTTGTTAATCCACTTTGTAAACTTTACCAAGCTTCACTTCATCAGTCCGTAATTCCAGATGTGTGGAAGAAATCTGAAGTTATTCCAGTGTCTAAAATCAACAACCCAAAAGAGCTAAATGATTTAAGACCTGTCGCACTAACCCCAGTTCTTATGAAATGTTTGGAGCACATTGTAAAACCACATCTCTGTAAATATTTAGACTCAGAGCGAGATAACTTTCAATTTGCTTATTGTGAAAACAGATGTGTTCAAGATGCTATATTAACGTTACTTCACCCTATCCATGAACACTTAGAGAATCGAAATACACAGGTTCGCATTCTTTTTATAGATTTTAGTAGCGCTTTTAACACCATCCAACCCCACATATTGTTACAAAAGTTACTACCATTAAATGTAAACTGAAAACTCATCAAATTTTTACATACTTACCTAACAATGCGTTCACAATATACAAAACTTAAAAATGTTAAATCAGACATTGCTATAACAAATACAGGGGCACCCCAAGGTTGTGTTCTGGCTCCACTACTTTTTGTATTGTACACAAATGACTGCAGAAGTAAATATAAAAGTTGTTCTATAATTGAATATGCAGATGACTCGGCAATAGTGGGAAAAATCAGAAATGATGATTCACGAGAGTTCCTGAAGCAAGTTGACTTTGTTACATGGTGCAATAATAACTTTTTAAATATAAATGTAAAGAAAACAAAAGAAATGATAATTGATTTCCGTATAATTAACAAAATTCCAGATCCACTAGTCATAGCCAATGAGCAAGTTGAAAGAGTACATGAATATAAATATCTTGGCGTAATAATTGATGACAAATTAACAGGATCTTCAAATACAACTAAATTATACAAAAAAAATGTAAACAGAGAATTCATTTTCTAAGAATATTGAAAAACATCCATATAGGTCAATCAATATTATCACTATTTTATAAATCAGTAATTAAATCCATTTTGAGCTTTGCTATTACAGTATGGTATGAATCCTTAACACGTAAAGACAGAAATAAACTCAAAAGAATTATAAAGAACACTGGTAAACCTAAAGCTAGAACTGATTCCCTAGATGATATATATATTATGAGGGTGATAAAACAACTAAATAAAATGATGAATGATGTCCAGCATCCACTGCACTGCCAATACAAGTTCCTGAGATCTGGTAAAAGACTTGCCCTCCCAAAGCTGCAAACTACTAGATTTAAAAATACCTTTATTCCTAAGAGTCTATATCTCTTCAATTCCTTTGCTTCCCGCTAACTTTTGTTTTATGTGTGTGAGTGTGTATTTTTAATGATGTATTATTTTTAGTATATTATATTATATTATGTGGATGAGCTACTGAGCAAGCCAAGAAGATTTTCATGTTGTATGTAATTCAATGTGACAAGAAAGCTTACTTACTTACTTACTTACTTACTTACTTACTTACTTACTTACACACACACACACACACACACACACATTAATTAAAGCCCAGCATGGTCTTGATGATAATGAAAAGGATAATAAAATAAAAAGATTAATAATGAGTGATCATAAAGTATGCATGAATTTTCTTGTCTTTCAGCACCATAAATGCCCAGAAAAAAAATAAGATAAATTATGAAACACACACACACACACACACACACACACACACACACACACACACACACACACACACACACACACACACACACACACACACACACACACCCCTAATTTGTCCCATGCAGAGATGAAAAGATGTACAAGGCAGAGGTGCAGGCAGTGGCTGACCACCAGAGGGGAAGACAGGAGCATTGTGAAGGAGGCAAGCCTAGCTGATAACAAAGGCTTGTGCCAAAGCTAATCATTTTATAATTGTTGTGAGGCTTCTTGGCTGCTCCAGTGACTATGAGTGTCACACCAGCTGTCACCTCACCCCAGGACTGCCTCCACACAGTACAGCCTGGAGTTAGGCCATGTTCATTCATCCTGTTGGTCTAGTGTGGTCAGAGGTCATGTAATTTGCCACACTCACTCCCAGTGTTTAGCATTTCCCTCAGTCTGAAGTCCTGTCACCTTAGCATGTCACCTGTTATATTTGTGAGGAGAGTCTGTGGATTAATGGACTTAATACTAAGGGGAAATGTTAAAGACAAATGGAAAAAGTGTGGGACAATAAAACATTTTTGACTGTGATAACAACTAGGACTCCCATCAAAACATTCAAGGTACACAACTCTTTCCACATTGAGCTACGAGTACAATGATAGCTGTAGCCCAAGAGGAGTTTGGTCAACCTTCAGTGTTCAGTCACTAAACTCCCCTAACAGGACTGCCTCATTCTCTCAGCAACTGTGGTACTCCCAACATCTGGATCTGCCAATAAATAAGCTGATGTGGTGCCAGTTAACATCTATCCAGCACATAGTCATCCAGAATGGGCCACACAGCTGCCAGACAGTGACACGCTTGAGGCTTCCCATCACCACTGTGAGGTCCAGACAGGCAGTAAGCAAAGACCAGGACTAACAACCCTCTTGGTGAAAACCTAAAAATCAAAATACCTAAAATGGATGTGTAATACTCTCACTTACTTACTGTTATGTACAATTGGAATACTACTCAATTTATCTGAAAATTGCACCTTCAAGTATTTCTTGGGTTCAGAGCCAATTTCAAATTATCAGCTAAAGTGGTGCAAAATCACCCTATGACCAAAATACAATAACTAATAAATAATGTATAAAGCCTTCAATATTCCCCTTCTGAAAAGCATCACAGATTACAAAGAGCATATCCAAGCTGCTGTGTTGCTTTTGCCACATGTGTGTGTGTGTGTGTGCATGTTGTCACCACTGACAACACACTTCACACCACCCAGCTGCCCCCCCAAGGTCCATCAGTACACACACACACACACACACACACACACACACACACACACACACACACACACACACACACACACACACACACACACACACACACACACACACACACACAAGCCACTTGAGCAAAAATACAAACAGGTCACCAAGGATCCAGCAGCAGCAGCAGTAACAGCAGTTCAGAGGGGATTAAAGTAGGAAACATTTCAGATATCCATTGTCAACCAGCAGTGTGATTTGCCATGATGCACAGAACCATAACCAAGTGGATAAAATACGTGAAGGCTGTATGATATGATGACACACACACACACACACACACACACACACACACACACACACACACACACACAAGTGCATTTCTTGGCAGCTGTGGTAGGGCAGCAGCAGCAGTAGCAGCAGCAGTGATGGTAGTAATGGTAGAGGAGGTGCAGTCAGTCACTCCTCACTCAGTTTTCAGATACGAAGAGCAAGTGTCCAAACAGTGAGTTGGTCTGTTGGAAGGACACAGGATAATGTCAGTTTTGGATGTGTGGACGCCAGGTCAGGTGATGCTGTGTGAGGGAACGGATAGTTTAATTCTCTGTAATTTTTGTGAGAATGTCTGCTTAGTATTGAGATAGATGCACATAAATTTATAAAGCTCGAGGCTAAGATGTAAAAAAAATACTGAGAATATTATTACATTATTATATGAATGAAAGTATGGATGTATATTCCTTGCTCCAGCTGTTGGTGAGTGAATAGATGGCATTGAAATAGTTTAATGTAAGAAGGTGCTAAACCATACTGTTCATCATTTATTTTCTTGCCAAGGAAAATATGGCAAAAAATGAATATTACTCACATTATCAAGAAATATTCAAGAAAGATGGAAAAGAAAGCCCTAGTCTTTCAGTGCCCCTCCACAAGTAAGGGCTCATTCATACCACTCAGTATTGTCTTGCTACTATTTTGTGGCACACTGGCCTAACATCCCATCAACAAAAGGACAACCATAAACAGACCACTCACCAAGTGCTGTTCTGACAATTTTTGGCTTGTTCTGCCAGTACACAAAGAGGAAGTAGGCAGGCACCCCAGAGCCAGTGATGAGCAGGCCCTTGCCCACCTCGTATGGCCGCACATACAGCGGCAGAAACACCAGGAAGCCACGCACCAGCAGGAAGGCGATGGGAACGATGATGTTCACCTGGAAGGAGAGGGAGGCGTTATAGTCTTGTGGCATCTGTGTCCTGTTCTAATTATCAGCATGCCATTTGTCTATATATTTAGTATAATTTCTGTGACAACTATGTCCTCTTTCAGCTACTACCACATTATGTATCTATAACAGGTGTTCCTAAAAACTCGTACAAAAAATGGTCACAACAAAAGTTTTAGCAACAGATGAGGTAATGTGTACCTCACCAATGCACACAGCAGCCTTCTCAGAGTGAAGTGGTTTGTCTCTTGTTCAACAGATCATCATGATAATTATACATTTCAACTATAAATAAGCTCTGGGGAGGTAGTATGTATTAATGTGGTGGTTGTATCATGTTGGCGATGCATTTACTGATACATTTTCTTTATTTCTCACTAATTCATCTAGGGTGACACAGCTTGCCTAGTTCAGCTTTCAGTGAACAGACTTAATGAAACAGATTTTCCTGTAAAGGCAGCCATGAGACCAAGTTGTTGGGGATTGACTCCCTGGGCCAGCACTCTCACACAGCAGGCCAGGATTCATGAAACTGGTAATGCACCAGCGTGGGGTTTTCACCTCTCCTTTCAGATCAATTGCTCTTGTTCCCAAGTAACATCCTATTCTCCTTCTCCTGCTTCTCCTCTTTCAGTCTTTTTTTTCTTATCCTGTTATTCCATCTTCTTCCATTGCTCCATTTTCTAAGGCTGAATCATCATCATAATCCCATTCCCATATTGAGCTGTGAGAAAACACACACACACACACACACACACACACACACACACACACACACACACACACACACACACACACACAACAAATAAATAAATAAACAAACAACAATAAATGAATAAAAAAAAATATATATATATATAAATAAATAGAAATAAAACCACAGGCAGGTGATAATCACAGCCACCACTGCTGTCTGGTGCTCACCTTGGTAGGCCGCTCATGTCAGGGTATTTGCAGCACATGTACAGCAGACTGGCAATACTGCACAGGATGAATGAACTCTCTACAAAGCTGGAGTAGTCAATGAGGTGGTAGATGTCCGTGGTGGAGAGGCGGACCAGTGACAACAGGCCCTGGAAGAGGAAGGAGAGGAGGTGGAGGTGAATATTCCAAGCTGTGGTTAAAATGGAATGCCTTGTCAACCTCTCATTCGGTAAGACAAACTGTTAGTGACTGAGTGAAGGAGAGCAGGAAGGGGCATTACAGGCAGTTGTGCCAGATCTCATCATGTGAGGCTGTGGCACCAGGTACTTTGAACTAGTCCCACATGCTTTTGTTCTGATACAGGAGGTGATTACAAGAAAATGATAGACAAACTGCATTTAGACAAATATTCGCTTTTAGACGCACCAAGCTAACTAAAAATTCCAACCTAAATCTATTTTCTTCATTTGTGAGGATGTGTTCTGTCTGACTGAATAATATATAAAAACTGTGTGTGTGTGTGTGTGTGTGTGTGTGTGTGTGTGTGTGTGTGTGTGTGTGTGTGTGTGTGTGTGTGTGTGTGTGTGTGTGTGTGTGTGTGTGTGTGTGTAAATCTATTAATAACTCTAGGAAAACTCATCAATCACTTTTCATACAAATACATCAACTTGGAAACTAAAGACTGATGAAGTTAAGAACTCAAAATGTTTGTGTAGGTAACCAATAATATACACATAAGTACATTCACTTCATTACTTCTTTCCATCTGTCAAAATATTATAGCTCACACTGCACATCCTGAGGGGACACCATAAGACCATGATGCATGCTCACACACACACACACACACACACACACACACACACACACACACACACACACACACACACACACACACACACACACACACACACACAGTAGTAGTGGTAGTAGTATTTTACTGACAAAAAAAAAACATTGAAAATAACACAAAAAATTATGTTGTTTTTGTCCAACTTCAAAAGAACACAACTCCAACATGTAGAGGACTAATTGAACCAAAGCTACTATTCACAAAAATCATGAAAGGTGTCACACATACTGTTTTAAAATACATAAAAGCCACAGGAATGAATCTGTTAATGACAATAATAAAAAACCTACAAACACACACACACACACACACACACATAGCATTGCACAATGTCTAACCAGGAAGATGAGAAGACATTGGAGTGTTGCATTTGCAGTTGACAAGAGAAAGGTTGTCTGGGAAGTGGCCTTGTCTTGCACCCACAAAGCACAGCCTATTGGAGTGTTGCATTTGCAGTTGACGAGAGAAAGGTTGTCTGGGAAGAAGCCTTGTCTTGAACCCACAAAGCACAGCCTATTGGAGTGTTGCATTTGCAGTTGACGAGAGCAAGGTTGTCTGGGAAGTGGCCTTGTCATGAACCCACGAAGCACAGCCTGTCAACATCATTAAGGTGGTGAGTGGGGCATTACTACCAGTCACAACTTGTGCTCTAAATCTGACAGAGAGTAAAGGGAGTGTATGAAAGGAATGGATTGTGGAGCTAATGGAAATCTTGCAATCAAGTATATCTAAATTCTTGAATAAAGTGCATTCTCTGTTAAAATAAATAAGATCACTTTAGAATTGAACTCCATCATCATTAGTGGTTATAACTGAAGCAGGAAATCTCTCAATATAGCACAATATTCTCTGTTAAAATAAATAAGATCACTTTAGAATTGAACTCCATCATCATTAGTGGTTATAACTGAAGCAGGAAATCTCTCAATATAGCACAGTGGTATTTTCACCAAACACTACAACTATTCATATATGACAGAAAACCTGAACGCAGGAATATAACACCAGATGTGAGTATGAGAGAGAGAGAGAGAGAGAGAGAGAGAGAGAGAGAGAGAGAGAGAGAGAGAGAGAGAGAGAGAGAGAGAGAGAGAGAGAGAGAGAGAGAGAGAGAGAGAGAATTTTCTTATGTTTCTTATAATTGATGGATGACAATGAAAGATAGAAATAGATGTGTCAGTAAGTTCCCTGCATGGACTGCCACATGTAGTGCTGCTGGATTCTTTTACAATTTCTCTTAGTTATCTTAATTGAGTTTTGAATTAAGAAAGCCTAAATTCCTCAGTCAAAAAGAGCTAGACAATCCTAAAGTGAAGTAGTATGCATTTGTGGTTATGATGAGTCAAGTGTATGAGAGGAAGAACAGTTAAAGTTTCTCCAGATCCTGATGTTGCTGCCTTGCCTTGCCTATCTACCCTGAAGGATAAAACAAGCCTGGTATAGAGATAAATAGCCCGAGATGTAGTGGGATTTAGCTAGTTTTCCCTATCTAAGAGCAGGCGGTCAGGAAGAGTGATGAATCAGCTGGGAAAATTATATATATATTACATCAACAAACAAAAAAGGTGGTGAATAGATGAAAATAGATCTGAAAGGCTGGCAGGAGCAACACCCACCTGGAGGAAGTCATGATGTGCACTGAGAGGCCCACCAGCAAGGGCATCACCCAGCCGCCACTGCCACTGCCCATTAGATGGTCAGCAAAGGTCTGTCATCAAGGCAACAACAACAACAACAACAACAAAGGTTATGTTCTGTAACACTGACCATTAGCTTGGATAGTGTGTGATAAAATTATAAAAAAACAATGGGGAGAAAATTTAGAAAGGTAAGTAATTTTCATATTATATAATGCTTGAAGTCTGCAGCTGCTAGATAAGCCAAACTTAATACTAATGATAATTCCTGATTATTGTCTTTTCCTCTAACATAAATACACTGTGGTATGCTAATAGGAGAACAGAAATATCTAAGCTATTACATATAATTGTAAAGTTCAAAGAATGGACTCAAACCACTAGAAAAGTCCGAGCAATGTCTGCTATAATTACATTCTCTATAAAAGTAATTACCAAATGATCTGACTAACTTATCTATCATTGTGCCATAAGTCACATGGTACCATCAACAACACAATGCAAATTACTCATGGAAGGTGTCAATGGTGTACTCACAACAGCAATGGCATCAGAGGCCACCATGTCAAGGGGAGAGCACAGCCAGGCAGGCAACATTGGCCATCGCATACACCAGCGTCACCAGTGGCAGGGAGATGTAGACGGCCCGGGGCAGGTTACTGTGGGCAGGGTGTGATGTTAACAGGACTGGTGGTGACTGGTGGTGATATCTGATCATTGAGCTCCTTGTATTTCTCAAAATTATTATTATTATATTTTTTTTTTTTTTTATGTAGGAAGGATACTGGCCAAGGGCAACAAAAATCTAATAAAAAAAATGCCCACTGAAATGGCAGTCCCATAAAAGGGTCAAAGCAGTGGTCAAAAATTGGTGGATAAGTGTGTTGAAACCTCCCTCTTGAAGGAATTCAAGTCATAGGAAGGTGGAAATACAGAAGCAGGCAGGGAGTTCCAGAGTTTACCAGAGAAAGGGATGAATGATTGAGAATACTGGTTAACTCTTGCATTAGAGAGGTGGACAGAATAGGGGTGAGAAAAAGAAGAAAGTGTTGTGCAGCGAGGCCGTGGAAGGAGGGGAGGCATGCAGTTAGCAAGATCAGAAGAGCAGTTGGCATGAAAATAGCGGTACTAACAGGACACAACCTTCACAATGTTGCTCATATTCTAGTGAAGCTGTTCTTAATTATTTCTTGTGAAGATGTAATATATAGAAAACCTATAATGTGAACAAGATATTACTATTTCCTTCACATAAATTTATACAAAAATAGTTATACAGAATCAAAGGAAGGAACAAAAAAACTTTATGAGGAAAACTTTAGGAGGAAAACTTTATGAGGAAAACTTTATGAGAAAAACTTTATGAGGAAAACTTTATGAGGAAAACTTTATGAGGAAAACTTTATGAGAAAAACTTTATGAGGAAAACTTTGAGGAAAACTTTATGGGGAAAACTTTATGGGGAAAACTTTATGAGGAAAACTTTATGAGAAAAACTTTATGAGAAAAACTTTATGGGGAAAACTTTATGAGGAAAACTTTATGAGGAAAACTTTATGAGGAAAACTTTATGAGGAAAACTTTATGAGGAAAACTTTATGAGAAAAACTTTATGAGGAAAACTTTATGAGGAAAACTTTATGAGGAAAACTTTATGAGGAAAACTTTATGAAGAAAACTTTATGAGGAAAACTTTATGAGGAAAACTTTATGAGAAAAACTTTATGAGGAAAACTTTATGAGGAAAACTTTATGAGGAAAACTTTATGAGGAAAACTTTATGAGGAAAACTTTATGAGAAAAACTTTATGAGGAAAACTTTATGAGGAAAACTTTATGAGAAAAACTTTATGGGGAAAACTTTATGAGGAAAACTTTATGAGGAAAACTTTATGAGGAAAACTTTATGAGGAAAACTTTATGAGAAAAACACTGTAACCAATAAAACAATATTTGTCACTCCAACAAAGAAATCAAAATAAAACAAAAACATAAAGGAAATTTGCATTCATGATACCTTTAGGTGGCATGTTAATTTGGTACAAAATCATATAGATCATTTGCAAAATATACAAGTCCAAAATGGAAAGAGAAGATTCACATATCACGATTTATAGATAACAGATAAAAAGCAAAGGTATATGCTTAAAAAGATACACCATTCTGTCACAACTCTACAAAGAAGTATGCTCTTCATTACAAAACAACAAGAAATAAATCTATCATAAATGAGCGACGTAAACCTGACTAGAGCTTGAACGCAAATCTGACAATCCAAAAGGGCAAGTTTTTACTGCTTGGACCATAAGGGAAGCACCTCACAGTCAGTCCTGCTTTGCCTCGTGTTTGTGTCTTGTCACAGTAAAGGTTGAGCCAAGACCTACAAACCAGCTGGTGTGAGTGGCAGTGTGGTGCCAAGTGAGGGAGAGACAGTACTCACACAAATGGGTTCTTCAGCTCCTCCATCATGAAGTTGAGGTAGTTCCATCCAGTATAGGAAAATATGCCTGAGTAGAAGTGAGTGGCAGTGTGAGTAGAAGTGAGTAGAAGTGAGTGGCAGTGTGGAGTAGAAGTGAGTGGCAGTGTGGAGTAGAAGTGAGTGGCAGTGTGAGTAGAAGTGAGTAGAAGTGAGTGGCAGTGTGGTGCCAAGTGAGTAGAAGTGAGGTAGTGTTGTGCCAAGTGAGGCAGTGTGGTGCCAAGTGAGTAGAAGTGAGGCAGTGTGGTGCCAAGTGAGTAGAAGTGAGGTAGTGTTGTGCCAAGTGAGGCAGTGTGGTGCCAAGTGAGTAGAAGTGAGGCAGGGTGGTGCCAAGTGAGACAGTGTGGTGCCAAGTGAGTAGAAGTGAGGCAGTGTGGTGCCAAGTGAGTAGAAGTGAGGCAGGGTGGTGCCAAGTGAGACAGTGTGGTGCCAAGTGAGTAGAAGTGAGGCAGTGTGGTGCCAAGTGAGGCAGTGTGGTGCCAAGTGAGGCAGTGTGGTGCCAAGTGAGTAGAAGTGAGGTAGTGTTGTGCCAAGTGAGGCAGTGTGGTGCCAAGTGAGTAGAAGTGAGGCAGTGTGGTGCCAAGTGAGGCAGTGTGGTGCCAAGTGAGTAGAAGTGAGGCAGTGTGGTGCCAAGTGAGGCAGTGTGGTGCCAAGTGAGTAAAGTGAGGCAGTGTGGTGCCAAGTGAGGCAGTGTGGTGCCAAGTGAGGCAGTGTGGTGCCAAGTAAGTAGAAGTGAGTGGCAGTGTGGTGCCAAGTAAGTAGAAGTGAGTGGCAGTGTGGTGCCAAGTGAGGGAGAGACAGTACTCACACAAATGGGTTCTTCAGTTCCTCCACCATGAAGTTGAGGTAGTTCCATCCAGTATAGGAAGATATGCCTGAGTAGAAGGAGACAGCTATCTTGCCTGGCTCAGTGCTGGTGCCCTGGAAGTTGTGGAAGTTCCCAGTGTTGCCTGAAAAGTGGAGGTGAAAATTATTATGATGTATTTTTTTTTTTTTTTTTTTTTTTGTGTACTTCAGAAAGACTTAAGAATTTTCTAATGTGTTCTGGAACTTGGATTTTTCACATCTTGACTGTAAAGAATCAACAAAAGCACAATAAAGCAAACTTCTATGCATAAAAATGGCTTACTAACAAGATTTAAACAAGGTGTTAAAATAGAAAGCCATAGGAAACATGAACACACATAACTGAAGGCACTAAAAAATTATTAGATTAGTGTGTTATTACATTAACAAGATTTCACAACAGGATCAATAAAACTTGCTATGTGAGATCTCAGACAAATATGATTTTGTTCTATCCCTACAAAAAATAAAGTAAATATCAGTCTTTTAAATATACTTAATAGCTATAGACTCCCCAGAATTAATATAATGTAGACTGACTGACTGGCTGACTGGCTGACTGGCTGATGGCATTGCAGTGAAGGGCAATGTAGCTAAAGACTCACTCACTCACTCACTCACTTGTTCAAACACTCACCCATGCAAAGGTGGACAATGGCAGCAAGGATGACAATGGGCAACGCTGCTAAAGACTCATTCACTCACTCACTCACTCACTCACTTGTTCAAACACTCACCCATGCAAAGGTGGACAATGCCAGCAAGGATGACAATGAACAATGTAGCTAAAGACTCACTCACTCGCTGCCTCACTCACTTGTTCAAACACTCACCCATGCAAAGGTGGACAATGCCAGCAAGGATGACAATGGGCAACGCATCAATCTTGGTCACCATGAAGAAATCCTGCAGCTTGGTGGTGACTCGTACATTCCAGCTTGGATGGGAAGGACACAGTGACAGTCAAATATTAAAAAACACTACACAACTCTAAATAGAATAAATAAATAACAAACAATGCCTTTCATTATTACAGAGAACCATAATATACATAATATATAAAATCTGTTAAAAGAAACTGTATGATGTAATATTTGTAAAAGCGTAAGGAACTGGTCAAAACCTTTTTAATGTGTTTTTTGATGGACCACAACCTATAATGGGTATATACTGTATTATTTTTCTTGGTGCAGTAAAAAAATATCTATATATCTAGAGATGAAAAGATGCTGGAATTATAAGAATGAAAAAAAAATAAATAAATATATAAAAATAAATAAATAAATAAAACTGTGTGTGTGTGTGTGTGTGTGTGTGTGTGTGTGTGTGTGTGTGTGTGTGTGTGTGTGTGTGTGTGTGTGTGTGTGTGTGTGTGTGTGTGTGTGTGTGTGTGTGTGTGTGTGTGTGTGTGTGTGTGTGTGTGTGTGTGTGTGTGTGTGTGTGTGAGTGTGTGTGTGTGTGTTCCAGGACACTCACTCACTCACAAACGGACAGTGCTGGAATGAGCCGCACAGCATCATCTGGCAGGTCACAGTTGGGGAAGAACGGTTGAATCACATACTTTGCAAAGGCCAGCGGCATGATGGGATTGGTGGTGGGCCTGGAGAGCGACAGAGGCATCATCAGTACACCACACACTACTGAGAAAGACCAAAGCATTAGCAATAAGCCAGTGAAATAAGGAATATGTACAGTTTTGGATGCTTGAATGGGAGGTGAACATTAAGGTTATACAGTGTGCATAGTTATCATGGCATTAATAAGTACTAAGATCAAGTAAGAGGGACACAGGCACTGTACCACTGTAACACATTACAGACAGAAGGCCAAAGCTTTGATAATATAACAGTGAACTAAGGAATGTGAAATGTTCTACATGAGCATTAAGTTACAGTTTTCATTGTCAATGTATCACAGCACTAAGTATTTAAGTTCAAGTAAGATATTAGTAAGATGGCAAAACCCTTATGCACTTATAAAGACATGATGGCCACCACTTGAACACTTGCACGACAAACTTAACTTACACAAAGATGAGGTTAGCAGCCCAGAGGAAAAGGAAGGCAGGGAGGGAGCCAAAGCCAGCATTAATGTACGCACAGTCTCCGCATGATTTTGGTATGGATGTGCCCAGCTCTAAATAGCATAGCGCGCCCACCAGCGACATGAGGCCGCACATCACCCATACCACCAGCGACATGAGGCCGCACATCACCCATACCACCAGCGACATGAGGCCACACATCACCCATACCACCAGCGACATGAGGCCACACATCACCCATCCCACCAGCGACATGAGGCCACACATCACCCATACCACCAGCGACATGCCCACGCTGCCTGTCTCCCTCGGCACTCCCTTGGGCAAGATGAAGATGCCTGCAGAGAGAGAGAGAGAGAGAGAGAGAGAGAGAGAGAGAGAGAGAGAGAGAGAGAGAGAGAGAGAGAGAGAGAGAGAGAGAGAGAGAGAGAGAGAGAGAGAGAGAGAGAGAGAGAGAGAGAGAGAGAGAGAGAGAGAGAGAGAATCACTGAATGATTGACTAAATGTGACTGACTGACCTAACCTAACATAACCTAACCTAACCTAACTTAACATTAACTTAACTTATGGTGAAGGTAGACAAGGCCTTCCTGCACCATTAGCACCATAGGGTACAGTGCTGTGGTACTGTAGCACTGAAATATTAAGCACACACAAAAAAAAAAAAAAAAAGATATTATTTTCAGATGAGGGCCAGTTAGGTTAATTTTTTTGGGTACAGTTTTAAGGTACAGTAATGCATGGTACAGTGGCTTATGGTGAAGGTAGACAAGGCCTTCCTGCACCATTAGCACCATAGGGTACAGTGCTGTGGTACAGTGACATCAAGAAATTAAGAAAACAAACTGAAGATTCATTCACCTCCTAGACCCAAAGCATACATTCATACTTTTATCATTACAGGTACAAATCTATATATACAGAGACACATGACAAATATATACATGCATTTTCTATGTATGGGTATTGTATAGGACATGTCATTCCCCTTATGTACGGAGAAATGAAAAAAAAAAAAATAAAAAAAAAAAATTTGAAAGCAATGTTTTGGCAGGGTGAAGTGGGCACAGTTAACTTGCATTTTTCTCACTACTGCTAAATATCTACAGGTAGTCGGGTAG